>NW_025400162.1:0-4237 GCF_016433145.1 Gracilinanus agilis
GGAGAGGAGAGAGGGAGAGACAGGGAGAAGGAAGAAAGAGAGAGGGAGAGAGAGAAAGAGAGAGGGAGGAGAGAGGAGGAGAGAAGGGGAGAGGGGGAGAGGTGGAGAGAGGAGAGGGGAGAGAGGACAGAGAGAGGAGACAGAGGAGAGAGGGAGAGAGAGGAGAAGGAGAAAGGGAGATGGAAAGGGAGAGAGAGAGATGACTGCGAGGTTTTGAATCTAAGAGTCCAAGAGGAATTGGTGTCATCAAAAGAAGGGATAACATTTGAAGTGTTTAACCTATATTTAAGAATTAACTTTGACTTCTGAATTAGTCCACCATCTTGATACACAATGACAGTTGCTAAGAGTTTTCAAATGGTGATGATGGAGGGAGCTATCTTTTTTAGCAGTTTTAAATTAAAATTGGTCCATGGATTGAGATTAGAGATGCACATAATTTCACAATAAATAAATGTAGGAACACTGCATCGATCTTCAGAAGACCCTCACTTAATTAACACCTTAAAATAATGTGGTGAATAGTAATTGTATGCCTTAACTTTTATCTGATATGTTAAACAAAATCCAGAGTTTTCAGGACAGCTAGCAAAATAAGCAGTACCTTGAGGAATCTCTCTTGTCCAAAGGACAAAATATGGAAAACTCAAATCTTGATGAGGAGGACAGATATGCTGCTTCCCACTCCATCACTTATCTAGATTTACCAGTCTCCAGGCGGTAAATTTTGGTAAATTTCAAGAAATGAAAAATGTAGGTTTGGGTCCTAGCTTATAAATTAAATCCATTTTGCTTTGTTATTTATCAAATTGACATACTGTTTTTATGTCTTCAGCTACAACATTTTGGTGCAATACTGATCAGAATGTTTGTGCTGGTTGAAAAAAAATGTACTTTTTCTGATGTTGAAAATCAAAGAATGGGTACTATTATCATCATAGACTGGATTGTACTTTTGACCCATTGTCATTTTCATTGTCCAATTTATAATGACTTAGAAATCCATTTTTTTTTAAATCAACCTTGAAAAAGAAAATAAAAAATGTGAACGGCACCTGGATAATGACTCAAACCCCTTGGGGAACAATTTCGAGACATCCAGATGTTTGGTGCCACATGCTCAAACACTAGGATGGCAGGTGTCATTTAGCCAAACTCCCTCATATTAAAGATGAAGAAATGAAGATGTAAAATAATTTGTCCAAGGTCGAATAAAAGAGTGGACATAGAAGTGGACTTTATTCTCTGGGATGTGGCTACTTTAAAGAGCTTTGTGAAGCTGCTTTCTCAGAACCTTAGAGAGCATCCTGAAAACTATGGGATATATTTGTGTGTGTTTGGTGGGAGCCAGAGTTGAGAAGACGCACTTGGCTAAAGAGATCCATCTGCCCCTTGTCCATAGACTTTCTCCCTAGTAATTTCACATAGTCTTTCTCCAATCCTTAGAGGCTTATCTCCATAAAATATTCCCAGTCAACTGGCCACATGGGAATTTCCTAGTATTTTTGGGTGGCGATAGTCTGGCCCTATTTGTCCTCTTCCTGGTTATTGAGTTGTTGTGAAGAAAAGAAGTTCATTGCATTCTATTTCCTCAGAAGCTCAAATACAGAAACTGTACTGTCTTAAACGGTCCCCTTGGGGTTTAAAAGAGTGACTGTCTATGAATGTAGACACTGAGAAGAATTTAGCTTAATTTATGAAAAATGCTTTAGGTTCCTTTGAGGTTATTACTATATTTTATACGTGCTTTAATTTCTTAACTTCTTCATTTCCATATTCACGAATGGGAATAACAGTAGGGGTTGGTACTCTTATAGCCTATATAAGAAACCACAGTGGGTTTCTTCTTCTTCCTCTGGCTAATTGAACTGACTTGGGGCTAGTAGGACCCTTAGGAGGTAATGAAGACAATCCCTCCTGGAGGTTGGATTGTAGGGCTGCTCTTTTGCACAAGTTGCTGATACAATTGGATGATTTGGTGAAGTTCACTCAAGCATTCCCTTTCCAAGTTGCTATGGCCAAGAAAAATTCACCACTAGATCTCTTGGTGGACAATCTTCTGTTGAAATTCTCCAAATCTGGCTAATGTGTTCTCATAAGATAGGTATTACTGAGCTCATGTTTGAAATCATTCAGGCTTTGGGGGAGCTACCAAAACTTGTGACTTCCTGGTATGAACTTTGACTCATGACTCAGGTCATGATGAGGTATCAGAGAAGGCTATTCATAGAAGAGTCAAGAATGGAAGTCAAGTAAATGATGGAACAATTAGGGTGAGTTATTTATCCCTGGAGAAGAGAAGGGTGAGTACAGGACTACAACTACTATTAGACAAGAGGTTATGGTCACACTCATTGAACATGGAACTTACACTGAATACTGCAGTATGGTAGGGTATAGTGGTTCCCCTTGTTTTGTGTTCCTCAAATCTCTTTCAACAACAGATATTATTGTGAGCCTCAGGATGATTCAATATATGAATCATACTATTCTTTATGTCTATTTTCTGTTAAAGTATCATTAAAGAATTTTTAGCATGAACTCCTAGGACTGTCATTGCCAGACTGGACTAGATGATCCTTCCTCTAACTCTATTTCAGATCTTCAGAACTCTAAAGAAAGAGTTACAAGGTGTATAAGGATGAAAGTTGTACAACTCACTAGGGGTGATAACAAGAATCTCCTTTTTCTTGTGTTCTTGTTGATTTCCAGGTGTATCTGACTTCTCGAGGACTCCATTTGGGGTATCTTGGTAAAGATACTGGACTGGTTTGCCATTTCCTTCTCCAATATATTTTACAGATGAGTAAACTGAGGCAAACAGGATAATGCGACTTACCCAGGGTCACACAACTAGTAAGTGTTTGATGTCAGATTGGAATTGAGGGAGATGAGTTTTCCTGACTACAGGCCTGGCACTTCTATTCACTTCACCATCTAGCTGCCCCAACCTTTCTTCTTCTGATACAGCTATAATAAAGGGCCCTGATGCCAGAGCTATGAGCACACTGAAGAGAGGTTACATCCTAGCCAGGCAAGAACAGAAACTCCAAAGGGACACTCTGTCTAGTGGAAAGGACATCCAGAGAGGATATAGGTCCTCCAGCAGTTACCAGTTACATCACAAAAGCATGCCATGAATACATATCTATGTGAAAATAAGGGGAGCTTGTGAGAGCCTTTTCTAGCTCAGGGCACCAAGATCTTCCAATAATATTATTGGAGGTGGTCAAGGAAGGTAGAGTTACTTCTGGATGGGCCTTGGAGATCCACAACTGAATTCATCAGAGAGACAACAATTTTGCATGACTATTTCACCAGTGTCAAAACTGCCCATATGGGAACATGTGGGAAATGGGGCTACTCTAATTCCTTTCTTGCTCTGTGATACTCTTTGAACCTGTTTTCTCCTTGAATAAAACTTTCTTTGATATTTTATTTGGAAAGGACATGGAAATGGAGAATAGGTATCAGTCCTTGAGGCTGCCCAATGAAGAGATTTCCTCACATTTCAGGAGATGCAAAATGAGTCAGCACAAGTATGATACCTTCCCAAATTAACTTAGATCCTTTGCATGATAGGTATGTCTGAATTAGACTTACATAATTAAAAAAAATCTTGTGATGGATGCCTCCAGGAATTTTCCTACATCTTTAACTAGGGAGTGGAGAGTAAAGGGCACCAAATCAGAATGAATTGTGTATGTATTAGGTACCTACAATGTACTAAGTACTCTGCTAATTTGGGGGGATAAAATAAAACAATGAAGGATGCAGTCTCATTTTGCAATGAGCTTATATTCTAATATGTCAGAAGATTTGAGTTTTAGCCCTGGTCCTCCCATTTAACCAGATGTGTGACCTTGGACAGGTCATCTGCCTTCTGTCAGGCATACTTCCATCATTTGTGAAGTGGGGATAATAATTGCATTATCTCCTTCACAAGGAGATGTTTCTACAATTCCTGGTTTCTGTATCTTTATGATGGTTGCACAATATACTTCACAGAATATTATGAAGACCAATTAACACAGTAAGTGTGAAAATATTTTGAAAAGTAGAGAAGGATATACAAATATATGGGGTACTTTAATGGATTATAGATTCAGGGCTAGAAGAGTCTTTAAGGAACATCTTGTCCAAATCCCTCTCATTTTATAGATGAGGAAACTGAAATATGCATATACACACATACACACACACACACACACACACATATATATATATGTATATATAT
>NW_025400163.1:0-10544 GCF_016433145.1 Gracilinanus agilis
TGGAAAAGTGCGTCGGCCATGGGTGGGGGGAGTGCGGGGGGTGAAGGGGAAAATAGGAGCATGAAACATGTAACCATGTTAAAAATGAGTATTAATAAATGTTAAAAAAAAAAAAAGTTTGCCCATCACTAGTTTAGGGGTCAAGTAGATGTCCTAGCTTACAACCCGATGATGTCAGGGCATAACTAGAAGATGTATATCTGTGTCCATCTTGAAATCTAAGGGAGAATCCAAGGGGAATATTTCTCTCAGGGGTCTTTTCTTATCGTGAGTCTTTGAGGTTCAAAGTCACCTTTTCCTCAGCATCACAAGAATAACAAGGAAGGAAAGGAATTTCCTGCTCTCTGTTTGACCTGAAAGTTTCTGGAGTTTGGGGTGTCCGGGAAGGGAAACCCTGAGTCCCATGCCAATAGGAATATTGCCACCTGATTATTCCTGAGCCTGGCCATAAGGTAGAATTGTTACTGCATGATTGATTGTCAACCATGACTCTTACCTAAACTCAAAACAGATTCACTCTGTGCCTTTAAAGGCTTAGCCTAAAGTGACCTGTTTTGCTGGTGTTAAAATCCTATCTCTGCTTTTTCCTCTTGTGAGAAATTTCTATAAGAGCAAGTGGTTAATAGAAAATATGAGATAATGCAAATACATAATCTGTTTTAAATCTGAATATGTAATCATTCCATGTTCCAAGCAACTAAAGTAAATTAGTATTGTGCAAAGTAAAATACCTCCATCCCACAGCAGCCCAGCGGTGGGACATAGGAGTCACAGAATCACCTTTTGTGTCTGACGATCTGATGACCTAGCCTAACATTGCCATGGAAGCCAGAGCAAACTATCATTATGAAAAATGTAATTGAACAAGGCATCAATGGACTTCCTAAGGAATAAAACCTGGGACCAGATGGTTTTACAAATGAATTCAATGAAACATTCAAAGAACAATTAATTCCAATATTGTATAAACTACTTGGAAAAACAGGCAAAGAAGGAGTTCTACAAAATCCCTTTTAGACATAAGTATGATGCCAAACCAAACTACTAGAAAATATTTTATAGAGCTAGAAAAATAATATCAAAATTCAGCTGGAAGAACAAAAGGCAAAAATACCAAAGGAATTAATGGGAAAAAATGTGAAAGATGGTAGCTTAGCCATACCAGTCCTCAAACTGTATTACTGTGTAGTTAGAATCTGTTACCCTAAAAACTACTATTCCCAGCACCCCACTCTTCTTCTCACATTAAAGTGTTGACATAGGGAGGTTATAAATTTTGTGTAGCCCCACCTCTCTCTCTTGACCTGATTGGTTTGGTGGAGGTGACACAAGGTGAGTGGCAGGAGAATCTATTCACGTGGCCTTATATTTTATTAGATAATTACCTTTTTATCCTTCTACTTCAAGTGATTATTAATAAACTCTATAAAATATAATTCTTGTAGTATTGGACATTAATTTAAATTCTACATTACAAAGCAATAATCATCAAAACAAATTGGTACTGCCTAAGAAAGAGAGTGGTGGATGAATATGTGTGAATTAAATATCTGGGGGACCTCCAATCCAGTCCAATCCCAAAAGACTCACCCCATTGGATAGACAGAGTCATCTATCTGCATGGCCCCACGGAGGCCAGGAGGCCAGGAAATATGGTGGCCTGGACCAATCAAAGGATCTGCAAGGATCTAGGGGAGGGGCTGAGAGGGAGGTTTGAAAAGCCAGTGCAGCATTTTGTGGTGGCAAAAAATTGAAAAATGAGGGAGTTTCCCTTGATTAGAGAACAACTAAAGAAATTGTGGTATATGACGGTGATAGAATACTATTGTGCTATAAGGAATGATGAACAGGATGATTTCAGCAAGAACTGGAAAGACCTCCAAGAACTGATGCAGAGTGAAATGAACAGAACCAGAACACTGTACACAGAAACTGAAACACTGAGGAATGATCAAATGTAATCAACTTTGCTACTAGTTGCAATGCAATGATCCAGGACAGCCCTTATGAGAAAGAACTGTGGGAGTAGAAATGCAAAAGAAAAACATATGATTTATCACTTGTTTGTATGGGCATATGATTTGAGGTTTTGGTTTTAAAAGATAACTCTATTACAAAAAATGAATAATTTGGAAATGGGTATCAAGTGATAATACAGTAGAATTGCTTATCAGCTCCAGGAGCAGGTAGGGAAGAGGAGAAGGATAGAGATTGAATCACATAACCATGGAAAAATGTTTAAAAATAAAAAAGAATAATAAAAAAGAAAAGAAAAGCCAGTGCAGGAAGCTCTTTGGGCTCTCTTTGATTCCCATCATTCTCTCTGGGCTTGCTCTCTCTCTGAGCTCCCTTATCTAGCTCTTATCTCTGGCAAGCTATGGTATGGAGGGACCCGTGCTGGCTGTAAAAAGTGAAATTTGGGAAATGTATAAAACTACATTTCCCGTGATCCAACATGGTCCAACTGATTTCCGTCTCCGACGTCTTGACGCAGGGGAGAGCTTAAATCTCCTGGGTTAGGAGGGAGTGGGCTCTTTTGCGAGTAGGCCATGGCCAGGAAACAGGAGACAAAATGGAGGTGGCAGGTTTGAATGCTTACAAGCGCGTGGTCAAATGATTTTATCTATCAACATGGCTTAATTAAAATACTAATATATATATTTATACCAGCCTTTATCATTTTTCATATTTATCATTTGGCGAACCAGAAGGTCGAAATTCGAACTCTCAATCTTCCAGATAGCCTAACTATAGCCATGCCTGCTTTTTGGCCGTCTGGCTCAGCTCTTTTGAGCACTTTTTTAAAAAAGGAAAGTGACTTTCCTTGCCATGCTTTTGCTAAAAGCAAGAGCACGTTTTTGCCTCCAGTCATGTCTTTAAAAATTTACTCTGTCTTGGTAATTGCAAAGAACCTTGAAAGTTTCCATGCTTTGAATATTACCTTGTAATTTTACAAGAGGTATTTTTTACCTTTTACTTTAAATCCTTAAGAATTGTTGTCTTAAAGGATAAAGCTTTTATATATTTTATTATAAGAGATATTATTTTCCTTAAATGGGTAGACGCATTCCTATCCAGGATTTTTTTAAATACAGAGAGTCAAGGAGCTCCTGTATATTCTTTGCTATGGAAGCAATAACAGCATTTGCCAAGGGTTACAGGTTGTAACAAGTATATGATTTTAAACATCATTATTTATTGTTTTGAAATGTGCTATTGGAAATAATGGTACTCCATCTGAATGTGCATTGTGAATCTGCTATTTTGTAAAACCCACTTTCTCCAACAGAAAGTCTCATTTTTGGGTAACATAACCCTTCTAGTTCTAAGCTATATATATTTTTTTGAATTTTTAAAACATTTTTTTTAATGAGAGCAATTGATTCTTCCTTTTTCTCATCTTGTACTGGAAGTACATATATAATCATTATTTATCCTTTTTCTGATTCTACAGCAAATACCTGAGCCTATAGGACTGTGATTTAAATGCCTCTCTGATTCCAGAAGGGAATATGAAAGCCATTAATAGTGCTAAAGAAAACACATGGTCAGAGACTTGACTGACTAAGATCTGCAAAATAGCAGCTCTATGCCAATACTTTAGGGCGTGGAAATTGGGGTTTGAGTCCTGGAGTCCCAGTCTTTTCTAAAACTTTAGAGGACGTGGGTCCCCTCGACTTAGATTCCTAGAAAGCACCTAAGATTGGTTATTTATTTGGCTCACTTCCCTGAAAAGCTGATGATAAGTCAGATCAGAGAGAGACATTTTCCTTAAGTCCTGGCCCTGGATGGGTAATTGCACATTCACAAGTTAATTTTTCTTCTTTTTTCTTGAATTTTATTCTTTTTATTTTGCCAATTGAATTCATATAACCCCCAGGACTCAGCCACTCATCCTTACCTGACCTGAGATACCCTTTTTTAGAAAAAAGGTGTGTTTAAGATTTACCTCACGGGGATATCTGTTAAGTTTTTAAAATTTTGATAATGTAAAAATATATGTATATTTATTTAACTCTTTTAGGAGTAATTTCACGGGGAATTATATAAAATCTTTGAAGAAAATGTATGTTTTGTAATCTATAATGTAAGGTTTAAATTCTTTTGAGAATAATTTCAGGATAAGGATCTTGCCATCTCCCCAGAATCCAGATGACGAACTTGTTTTGGTGAAGACACCATGAAGATGTCTGAAAAGCCTTCACTGTACCATGAAGACCAAACTTTGAACTTTGGGGTGCAGTTGATTGAACTATGGGGAGTTGAAATTGAGTTGTATGTATTGTTTTAAATTGTACACTGTTGTGCCAGTGGGGGACAGCCCCCCAAATTGGTTTTTTGTCAATGCGTCTAATTTTAACCATTTGTTCATTTATTTCTTTTATCCCCAAAATTCCTGAAAAATTTAGAAGTTGTCTATTTTTACAGGTCCAGCGAAGAAAAAAGGACTAACCTTTTTTTTTTGCGGGACCTCACGGGGAATTGTAAAAAGTGAAATTTGGGAAATGTATAAAACTACATTTCCCGTGATCCAACATGGTCCAACTGATTTCCGTCTCCGACGTCTTGACACAGGGGAGAGCTTAAATCTCCTGGTTTAGGAGGGAGTGGGCTCTTTTGCGAGTAGGCCATGGCCAGGAAACAGGAGACAAAATGGAGGCGGCAGTTTTGAATGCTTACAAGCGCGTGGTCAAATGATTTTATCTATCAACATGACTTTAATTAAAATACTAATTTATATATTTATACAAGCATCTATCATTTTTAATATTTACATGGCTGCAATCCAGGACTGGATTTTACCTTAAGTTAGGAAGACTGGAAAACTTATTTCTATCTCTCTTTCCCTTTACTAATAAATGCTTATAAATTTAATATAAAGCCTCCAAGACTAATTTTTATTTGTAACAAATAGAATAGACTGAGTACACAATACACTGTAGGTCATAACCACAGTATTCAAAAGATTAATAAGCATAAAGATTCCAGCTTTTGGGAAAAGAATACACTATTTTTTTAAACTGCTGAGAAAATTGAAAAAAATATGGCAGGAACTAGGTATAGGCCAATATCTCATACCATATACCAAGATAAAGTTATAGGGAGAGAAGATTTATAGGAGTCCAGACAATCCAGCCAACTACACCAAAAGTAAAGGGGCAACATCTGTTCTACCCTGATTAAGTCAGTTGAAGGGTGGCAAACCTTTTGAGAGAATACCAAAATACTGAAGAGGGGCCCATGTGAGTTGGCTACGTGAGGAGTGGATTATGTGTTGCTTTCAGAATATGTTTCTCAAAAATTCCCTGGCTGAGCAATGTGCTATTTTCAAGCATGCTGACAAGTGTGTCATCCCCAGAAACCTCTAACCATAGAACCCCCTGCTTTTGCTGGGCCATGCACCTGAGTATGCCCCAGATGGGTTGCAGGAGTTATGAGTTGTGGTAAGCTTCTATGTTAAGCTATAGGTGTTATAAGTTGTGATTGTCCTATTTTCTGATTGGGTAAATTGTAAGTTTTGGCTCACCAGCTTCTGTAGGGCAAATAGGGAAAGAGAGGCTTGAGGTCTATAAAAGGCTGGGTTCATCAATAAGAGGATGCCTTTGCCCATGGTGCCCTTTTTCATGAAAAAGAAATAAAACTATCTTTTCTACTCATACACTCTGACTCTAAATTTTCATTGTGAGGGGTGGTCTCCACCCCCACCTCACACAGATATTACTAGGCTTTAATAGCATTAATTAGATTAATTCATGGAGTTTACTCATACAAGTCCAGTCTTCCTAAATGGCAGTAGGACAAAGTAAAATGGGCAATCCCCAGTTCAGACCAGGAATTATATAAAAATAGGAAAATAAGGTAATCTGTCTCTCTCCAACAGTAGCACTCCCCAGGATTCCAGAATCCTGCACTCTGCTGCCCTCTGCAAACTTACACACCTTAACTTAACTTTTCCTATAACACAAGGATGGAGTAGGGGCCCATGCAAGTTCTCCCATGAAAGAGATGGAGCTTCTTTTGTTGATGACTACATTTACTCAAGGTAATTCACATTCTCTGTGGAGTCATAGGTTACATTCCTAGGATCTGACTCCCACCCTAAAAAGGCCAAAATGGGTACATGAATTAGAAACAAAAAGTGATACCATAAGAAAATTGGAGGAATGAGGAATTATTTACCTGCCAGACCTATGGATAAGGGAAAAATTTATGACCAAACACGATAGAGAACATTAAAGGATACAAGATGGATAATTTTTATTACATTAATTTTATTTTTTTTTTAATTTTTTTTAAACCCTCACCTTCCATCTTAGAGTCAATACTGTGTATTGGCTCCAAGGCAGAAGAGTGGTAAGGGTAAGCAATGGGGGTCAAGTGACTTGCCCAGGGCCACACAGGTAGGAAGTTTCTGAGGTCAGATTTGAACCCAGGACCTCCTATCTCTAGGCCTAGCTCTCAATCCACTGAGCTACCCAGCTGCCCCCATTACATTAATTTTAAAAGGTTTTACACAAACAAAACCAATAGAGCCAGTTTTAAAAGGAAAGCAGAAAACTGGGGAATTATTTTTACAAGTTACTTTGATAAAAGTCTCATTTCTCAAATATAAAAAGAACCGAATCAAATTTATAAAAATATGAATCATTCCCCAATTGATAAATGTTCAAAGGATATAAACAGACAGATTTCAGAAAAAGAAATCAAGGCTATCAATACTCATGTGGAAAAAATGCTCCAAATCATGATTAATTTGAGAAATGTAAAATAAAATTACTCTTAAGTGCCACTTCCCACCTATCAGATTGGCTAACATGACAGAAAAGGAAAACAACAAAAACTGGAGAGATATGTGGAAAACTGTACACTAATACACTGTTGGTAAAGTTGTGAATTATTCTAACCATTCTGGAGAACAATTTGGAACTACACCAAATGGCTACAAAACTGTTCATACCCTTTGACTCAGTAATACCACTACTAGGTCTGCATCCCAAATAGATGAAAGAAAGGTTCGGAAAGGACCTATCTGTAAAAAAATATTGATAGTACCTCTTTTTGTGGTGGCAAAGAATTGGAAAGTTAGGGGATGCCCTTCAACTGGGCAATAGGGAATGGAATAGTCCAACTACTTTGTAAGAAATGATAGGTTTGATGATTCCATAGAAGCACAGAAAGATCTTTGTGAACTGATGAAAAGTGAAGTAAGCAGAGACAAGAAAACACTATGGGTAGGGGCCCTGTATCTTTGAGGGATATATTACAAGACCTATCATGGATGGCTGAAGCCATGGATATAAGCAATCACCTTCTTATTAACCATGGCATATATGCAGGTACATGAGAAACTGAAGATTCACCTCAAAGACTTAAGTGGAAAGATCAGCACATCTCAAAATTAAAGTTACCTGTAACAAAATGGTAAAGATCAAGTGGGGCTCAAATATGAAAAGACTTCATCAACTTACCACTTCTAGGATGTGAAAAGTCCTCAAGTGCACAGACATTGCACAGGTTTTTTGAATGCATCCATCAATTCTGCTGTCCTTTTTTCTTCCCTAAAACAAAAAAATACTATTAGTTATATATGAGATGGTTCTCAAGTTTGAGGAGAGGGAAGGATACATGGGATACTATGGTGATGTAAAGAATAGAAAACATCAATAAAAATGCTTAAAAAGAGGTCAAGAGGTCAAGAATCACAAGGGTAATAATGGATGGAGGGGAAAGAGGAGACAAAAGGTTTTGGTTTAGGGTTCATCATTAGCAGATCTCAAACTGTACTACAATTCAGGGATTAAGAAAATAATTGTTGTTGAGTGGTGTCTGACTTTTCTTGATCCCACCTGGGGTTTTCTTTGCAAAGATAGTATGGGGGTGGGCAACTAGGTGGCTCAGTAGACTGAGAGATAGACCCACAGACAAGAGGTCCTGGGTATAAACCTGGCCTCAGACACTTCTTGGTTGTGTGACCTCTGGGCAAGTCACTTAACCTCCACGGCCTAGCCCTTACCACTCTTCTGCCTTGGACCCAATATACACTACTGATTAAAAATGGAAAGTAATGGTTTTATAAACATTTTTTAAACCCTTAGCTTCTGTCTTGAAGTCAATACTGTGTATTGGCTCCAAGGCAGAAGACTGGTAAGGGCTAGGCAATGGGGGTCAAGTGACTTGCCCAGGGTCACACAGCTGGGAAGTGTCTGAGGCCGGATTTGAACCTATGACCTCCCATCTCTAGGCCTGACTCTCAATACACTGAGCTACCCAGCTGCCCCCTATAAACATTTTTTTTGAAAAAGGCAGTAGAGTGATTTGCCATTTCCTTTCCCAGCTCATCTCACAGATTAGGAATTGATACATACAGGATTAAGTGACTTGCCCAGAGTCACAAAGCTAAAACCAGATATGAACTCATAAATATGTATCTTCCTGACTTCAGGCCCAGCCCAACTCCCAGCTGCCCTGAGAACAATTGGTTCTTCTTAAAAATAGAGAGGTGGATCTATGGAAAAGATTAGGTATGCAATATATAGGAACAGACTCATAAAAAAGTATTTAATTCATCAAAAGTCAACACTTGGGGAAGAGAGCATCAGAAAGGACACACTTTTGATAAAAACAAAAACAAAAAACAGATGGGAAAAAGAAAAAAAATTTTCCAGAAATTTGGTAGATCAACACCTCACCCCAAGTATCAAATTAAAGTATAACCAGATACATAAATTAGATATTAAAGGGAAACAATTGGCAAAATAGAGGAGCAAGGAGAAAATTACACATCTCTAGACAGGAGAAAAGTTCATGACAGTGTTGTGGGGGGCGGGGCTGGAGATGAACCCTTGGTCCAGGGAGGGCACCCTTTCAAGAATGACAGGCTGGTGGAAACCCTTAAAGAGAGAGAGATTTATTTAGGTTGAATGGGTGGGAGGCAGTGTGCAGGAAAGTGTGCAGGACCAATGGCCTCCCTGAACAGAGAAAAGTTCAGGATTTTTATATCCTAAAGGGATGGAGTCTAAGTGACTTGGGAGGGAAGAATGGGGAAGGGGATGAATAATGGGGACAAACAAGTGGGGCAATCAGGGGAGTATAGGTAACAGAATAGGTGCCTTTGGGTCTGGGGGCTCAAATATAAGCATACATTGTTTAAGACATCCTGATCATAAAGGTGAGTAAGTTATCTGGAGAAACCTAGTGTTTTTGGGGTGTAAACACGAGGTATCCCCTTGTGCTCAGACCTTTATCTTAAGGCTAGTGTAAATACATCCAAAGCTTAGTGGTAGAAGATCCTATGTTCGTTCAACTGCCAACTCTACAAGGTGAATTCCTCATGTAATCTTTGACCTGTGATGTCTATAGGAATTTGGAGTGTACTGGAGGACCCTGGTGCCCACCACAACAGTACAAGAAACAGAGGGAAAATCTAGGTAGCTCAATGGATTGAGAGCCAGAGATGGAAGTTCCTGGGTTCAGATCTGACTTTATAGACATTTCTGAGCTGTGTGGCCCTGGGCAAGTCATTTAACTGCCTTTGTCAAGCCCTAACCACTCTTTTGCCTTGGAACCAATACTCAGTATTGTTATCAGAAAGTAAAAGTTTCAAAAAAAATTTTTAAAGAACAAAAGACAGATCACAGAAAATACAATGGATAATTCTGCTTCTAGAAAATTGAAATGTTTTAGCACAAACAAATCTAATGTCCAGGGATATAGAAGGGTAACAGGTAAGTAAGGAAAAAGAGTTTTGCAGCAAAGTCCTCTAAGGAATGTTTACATATGCAAGATATGTAAGGAACTGATTCAGTGTCTGCCATTAAGAGCCATTCTCCAATGAATCAAAGGATGGCATGAGCAGACAGTTTTTAAAGGAAGAAATCCAAGTTATCAACAGCCATATGACAGAAGGTTTCTAATCCTTTGCAATTAGAGAATTGCAAATTCAAACCACTGTTCTTTCAGACTTTCATACTGCAAATCATAGGGATGCCCAAGTTCATGAACAGTGCCCTCTTTCTATTCCACAACAACATACATAAAAATGCCCCTTTCACTGGGTGATGCTACAAACAAGACCAAAATTCAACATACCATTAAATCCAGCATCACCAAACAAAACTGTTGATGGGAATAAGGAGAAGGGAAGAGTTCAGGAAACTCTGCTCTCTGTGTAAATGGAATTAGCTCAAGCCCATTGATAGTCAAGATCTACTCAACCTAGGTGTGCTAATGATGTCACCCTAACCTCCCTTAGTGGGGAGGGGAGACAAGTTACCCACACGTGACAATGAGTAGCAAATCAAGAATAATGGGAGTGCCCTTTTGGCAGTCCAAATCAATGTAGAAACTGCCATTTGTCCATTTGAATTAGAGGTGGACCCACAGGAAGTGACGAAGGACACTATCTCTTTAAGTATGTTACTACTTCCTGTGGAGGCAGTTGCAGTCTCGAACTGGGAGCAGAAGCATCTCCTGAGACCACAGACAGCTTTCACTCTATATTGTCACGTGGGTAAGTTAGGCTGACTTCCTTGGCCTAGCTGGGC
>NW_025400164.1:0-1171 GCF_016433145.1 Gracilinanus agilis
ATACTGTGGTAAAATCGAATGTAATGGACCTCTGTACCAGCAGCAATGCAATGACCCAGGACAATTCTGAGGGATTTATGGTAAAGAACACTACCCACATTCAGAGGAAGGACTGCAGGAGAGGAAACATATAAGAAAAACAACTGCTTGAACGCATGGGTCAGGGTGGACATGATTGAGGGTGTGGACTCGAAACTACCACACCAATGCAACTACCAACAATTTGGAAATTGGTCTTGATCAAGGACGCATGACAAAACTAGTGGAAATGTGCATCGGCCATGGGTGGGGGAAGTGCGGGGGGCGAAGGGGAAAGGAGGAGCATGAATCATGTAACCATGTTAAAAATGAATATTAATAAATGTTTGAAAAAAAAAGATTGTAGTGAAATACTATTTTACTACAAGAAATGAAAAGCAGAATCATTTCAGAAACACCTGGGAAGGCATATATGAATTGATGCAGAGTGAAATGAAGAAAACAAGGACAACATTGTACTGAATAACGGAAATATTGTACAATAAATGGCTGTAAATGATTTGGCTATTCTCAGCAATATAATGATCCAAGACAATCCCAAAGGAATCATGATGTAAATGACATCTGCCTTCAAAAAAAGAACTGATGGATTCTGAATTCAGAACAAAGCAAATGTCATTTTCTTTTTTACTACTTTTTGAGTTTTCTTCCATAAAATTTAATGTATAAATTTTTTTTTTACGTGCCTACACAAGTAAATTTTTTTTCAGATTGCTTACTATGTTAGTGAGAGGGGAGTATTGGGAAAGGAAGGAAGTAATATAGGACTGAAAAACTAAAATTTGTTTTTACAAATAAATGGGGAAATAAAGCAAATTTTAAAAGAATGAAAAAAATTCATTTATAGGTCAATGAAAATGAACAAATTTCATAAAATAAGTCTTTCTATCCTTTTGTTGAGCCTAATATAACTTCAACCATTAATAGCTTGCAATTCAGATTTTTCATGTGGCTCTCTCTCCACATGTTCTATTAATTTTCTTCTCTCTCATTCACCTTATAAATACCTTCTAATTCTTGATTATTCATTTTGTAGTTTTACCCCCTTGGACATAAGAAGCAGTAAAATAAAAAAATATATAGAGAGAGACTATTTAAGAAAAAATAAAACTTACCCTTCTGTCTTAGAAAC
>NW_025400165.1:0-2333 GCF_016433145.1 Gracilinanus agilis
GACATCTTCACTCAATATTTAAACCCCAGTCCAATGGACAGATTGAACGAGTGAATAAAAGTCTAAAAAATCTTATAGCAAAATTATGTGCAGAATCTCATATGAAATGGCCTGATGTATTGTCATTAGCACTATTCCACCTAAGAAGCCAACCCAACAGCATCACACATATTTCACCATTTGAAATGCTGTATGGACATCCACCATTCCATGGCAAAGCACCTCAAAGCATTCACAAATTATCACACTTAGGTATGGAATGCAAGCTATATGAATATATCAAATTGCTTAAGCAACGATTAAATCAACTTCACAAATTAGGCTTTATACATCAAAGAGTACCTTTTGATTTTGATTTACACAACTTCCGACCCAGGGATTATGTTTATACCAGAAACTTCGCTAGGAAGACTGTGTTAGAACCCAAATGGCTTGGACCTTTCCAAATAATATTAACAACTCCTAGTGCAATCAAAATTGAAGGAAAAGATCCGTGGTTCCATGTCACCCATGTCAAGCCAGCTAAAGACATGTCCCTACCACAACGACCACAAGACCCAGAAACTATACAACACAAAGATCATTTAGCACCAACTGAACAATCAAGCAAGTCCTCAGTAAATCCAAAATCTATTCATAAGACCATAGAAACAGAGCAACAAACAGAACAACAATCAGAGCATGAATCAGAAGCAGCAGTAGACCAAGAACCAGTAAACAATCAGATTTTACACCCAAATGATTATCCCAATCTCAATCACTTAGAAGAATCATCTGTAAATAATTATGATAATGAAAAAGAATCAATGAAGGAAGAAGACACAACATTTGATTTGCAATCAATACCAGATCTAGAAACTGATGACGACGAATGAATGAAAGCACAAAGACTTAATCACGAACTTTTATTTTTTGGTTACCTATAATAATCATCTTTATTAAAATCATAAAAGAAAAGAAGAAGAGAAAATAATCATATATGATAGACATTTAAAAATTTGTTCCTGACACAATCCAGAAGGTGACAAGCGCTGGTGCATCGAAGCAACACAAATCAGAAGTTGACAAGCGCTGGTACATCGAACATCTCACTTGTTGCTGACTATGCAGATTGTCACGAGGACAGCAAACCTGAGAACTACAAACACATCCGTGACCAAATACATCTATCATAAAGAGGACATCCACACTGTGAAGAGGAACATCGAATCAGCATGGGACACATGTATTTGAAAAAGAGATAACTTATACCCAACAGAATTCTCACTGCACACAACACTAGATTCCATCCAAGCAGTACATGCAAATTGCAAAAGAATTCCGGTGGAGTAAGTATGTAACACGTCATTACACGGATAAGTCAATAGACAACACATAAAACATTTTCCTGACTTCACATTTACATGTGAAATATAAACTTTCACTTAAGAGAGAAGGGTATATCTGCCTTAGTAAAAGAAAGTCTCTTACTATGGTACAGACACCGTTCTACTCAAATCACCTGACATGTCATGTACATATGTAATTTTGATTACTATTAGCAGTAAGTTTTACTAACACACACAGGGACAGTTTAGTTAGTTTAGTAAGTTAGTACAGGGACAGATCTTTCTAAAATTTTCTTGTAAATATTGTACATAACAAAGGTCTATGGTTTAACCAATAGACTTACAAAAGATATAGGCTTACTTATTATTACTAACATTTCTAACATAAGCATAAGTGTACTAACCTATTCATACACTAACTTTAGCAAGAGAAATACAATTTTGAAGCATATTTGCAAAAAATATTTGCAAAACTTTTCTTAGTTAATATTATCTGAGTAGTTCATAAAATTAGTTAATGCATAGATAGGATTCATTACTTTGTTCTAGTTAGCAAAAATTAGCCTTAAAAATGTGTGAATGTTTAAAATGTAATTATTTTTCCTTTCTGTTCAAAAATTTTTTTTTGAAAAAAAAAATGAAATCCCCATTCCTCTCCTATACTTTTACCTTATCCCGTCTTAGTTTTAGCTTATTTAGTTGTAGCATAGTTTAGGAGATAGCAACCTTTTATTATTTTGCAAACTTATTTAGGGATAAGAGCTTAGTAAGAATTTAGCTTAGTATAAGAGTAGTAATCCCTTAGACTTTAGTAACTATTAAAATGGTGCTAGTTGCACATTTTGAAAAGAAAAGGGGCATTTGTAGTATACAGAATTGGGGTCATATAGTTTTTACTAGCTTTGGCTGAGTTCCAAAAGCTGTTAGGGGTTTTGGAATCTTGAGGAGAAAAAGCAGATGACTGGATCTTCTGTGGAGGGAGGTTGTGAATCAGCTGAGCTGTCT
>NW_025400166.1:0-2357 GCF_016433145.1 Gracilinanus agilis
CTGAGGCCGGATTTGAACCTAGGACCTCCCATCTCTAGGCCTGGCTCTCAATCCACTGAGCTACCCAGCTGCCCCATCTGATATAAATTTTACATGTGCAATCATGTAAAATATTTTTCTATACTAATCCTTTTGTGTAAAGAAATTAGCATTTAAAAATTAACAAAGAAAGTGAAAAAAGTTTTCTGTGTTCTGGATTTAAATTCCATTAGTTCTTTCTCTGGAGGCAGGTGGCATTTTTTGTCATGAGTTCTTTGGGATTGTTTTGGATCATTGTATTGCTGAGAATAGCTAAGTTATTCACAGTTGTTCATTCTATAGTATTACTGTCACTGTGTATTCTCCTGGTTCTGCTTATTTCACTGTACTTGAGTTTGTGCAAATCTTTCCAGGTTTTTATGAGCTCCTTCTGCTCCTCAATTTTTACAGCACAATAGTATCCCATTACAATTATATACATAACTTATTCAGTCATTTCCCAATTTATGTATACTCTCACTTTCCAATTCTTTACTCCCTACAAAAAGAGCTATTTAAAATATTTGTGTACATATGAGACTTCCCATTTTTGTTTTTTATCTTTTTGGAATACAGTCCTAGTATTTCTGGGTCAAGGAGTATGTATTATTTTATAAACCTTTGGGCATAGGTCTAAATTGCTCTCTAGAACAGCTGAATCAGTTCACAACTCCCCCAACAGTGCATTAGTGCCTCAGTTTTCCCATATCCTCTCCAAAGGACATTTGTCCTTTGACAATTGTTGACAATTCTGTCACTGTCCTTTACTGTCAGAATAGTCAATCTGATAGGTGTGGGATGGTACCTCGAAGTTGTTTTAGTTTGCAATTCTCTAGTTAATAGTGACTTAGAATATTTTTTCACATGACTATCGAGAGCTTTAATTACTTTTTCTGAGAATTACCTGTTCATATGCTTTGACCATTTATCAAATGGAGAATGACTTGTTTTCTTATATATTCAACTCATTTCTCTATGTATTGGGGAAATGAGGCCCTTATGAGAGAGAATTGTTGTAAAATTTGTTTTTTACTATTAAAATGACTGCATATTACTCTTCATCCTATTTCTTCCCATACTTATCCTTTTATTTTTCCTTTCATTCTGTCCATTCTAAAAACTGTTTAGCTTCCAATCATCATATCCCCCAATTTGCTCTCTTTTCTATCAGTCCTATCTCCTTCTCTTATCCCCTTCTCTTTCCACTTTCCTAAAAGGTAAGACAGATTTCCATAGCCAACTGATTGTATATGTTCTTCTCTTTGAGACCATTTCTATAAGAGTAAGTTTCAAGTGCTCCATTCCCCACCTCCCCCATCTTCCCCACTATTATAAAAGCTCTTTCATACCTCCTTTATGTGAGATAATTTACCCTATTCTATTTCTTCTTTCCCCCTTCTCCCAATGCATTCCTCTTCCTCAACCCTTAATTTTATTTTTTTAGATATAATCCCAACATATTCAACTCACACCCCTTGCCCTCTATCTATGTTTACTACTTCTAACTGCCCTAAAACTGATAAAGTTCTTAGGAATTATAAAAATCAGTTTCCCATGTGGGTATGTAAATAGTTTAACCTTATTAAATATCTTTTGATTTCATTTTCCTGTTTACTTTTTTATGCTTCTCTTGAATCTTGTATGTG
Source organism: Gracilinanus agilis (assembly GCF_016433145.1). Classification (NCBI taxonomy): domain Eukaryota; kingdom Metazoa; phylum Chordata; class Mammalia; order Didelphimorphia; family Didelphidae; genus Gracilinanus; species Gracilinanus agilis. Next base: position 1,665 of record NW_025400166.1, read on the forward strand.
AGAATCAAATTTTACATTGAACTCTGGTCTTTTCATCATGAATGTTTGAAATTCTTCTATTTCATTGAATATCCATTTTCCCCCTGAAAGTTTATGTTCAGTTTTGCTCAGTAAATGTCTCTTGGTTGAAGTCCTAGTTCCTTTTCCTCTGGAATATCATATTCCAGACTCTCTGATCCTTTAATGTAGAAGATGCTACATTATTATCTTATTCTGATTGTGGCTCAATGGTATTTGAATTGTTTCTTTTTGGCTGCTTGCAATATTTTCTCCTTGATCTGAGAATTCTGAATTTGACTTTAATATTCCTGGAGTTATCCTTTTGGGATCACTTTCAGAAGATCATTGATGGATTCTTTCAATGTCTATTTTGCCCTCTGGTTCTAGAATACAGGACACTTTTCCTTGATAGTTTCCTGAAAGATAATATCTAAGTTCTTTTTTTTTTCATCATGGCCTTCAGTTAGTCTAATATTTTTAGATTACCTCCAGGATCTATTTTGTAGGTCAGTTGTTTTCCCAGTGAGATATTTCACATTTTCTTCTATTTTTTCATTCTTTTGACTTTGATCGTTTCTTAATATCTCTTGGAGTCATTAGCTTCCACTTGTCCAAATCTAATTTAAAAAAAACCCCTTACCTTCCATCTTAGAATCAATACTATTTATTGATTACAAGGCAGAAAAGCAGTAA
>NW_025400167.1:0-1069 GCF_016433145.1 Gracilinanus agilis
ATGTAAATTTATAAAAATAAAAAATTTATAAAAATTTATAAAATAAAGTTAAAAAGTTATATCTTGTCAAGTTAGGTGCTGTTAGATTATAAAATAAGCTTTTATTTTATTTTATTTTAATTTTTAAAATTTTGAATATTTTCCTATAGTTCCATGTTTCATGTTCTTTCTTTCTCCCCCAAACTCCCCTAACCCTCCTTAGCCATGCACAATTCTGTTGCGTTTTACATGTATCATTGATTAAGCCCTAATTCCATATTACTGATAGTTGGACTAGAGTTATTATTTAGTGTCTACATCCCCAATAATATCGCCAACAACCCATGTGTTCAAGCAGTTGTTTTTCTTCTGTGTTTCTCCTCCCACGGTTCTTCCTCTGAATGTGTCTAGTTTTCTTTCTCATAAGTCCTGACTCAGTCTTGCTCTGGATTCTTGCATTGCTGCTAATAAAGAAGTCCGTTATGATGAACTAAGCTTTTAAAGGAAGTTATACAGAGACATTGTAAAGATATGATGTTATTTTATCAGCCCTATTGGTAATGTGTTGTGATATTCTAAAGCATTTTTGTTTTGAATTCTAATTTTGAAGCATTAGGTTATATTCTGAAGTCATTTTGGTATTTTTTGTTATTTGTCAAAATGACTAATTTATTAAAATTATCATATCGAGTGGCTATATATCTTAATGGAGAACTTGAAGTGAACTTTAAAAATCTTGTTTGCTTGAGATCTATAACAGCAACTCATATCCTCATTTCATTATAGCCATAATTAGAGGTATTAACGGGGGGGGGTTAATTAGTAATTTAAAAAAATGTCAAATTTCTTCTTATCTTCTAGTGTTTGAGATTGGCTGTTATTTCCTTTTGTAATCTGAATGCTGTTAGATTGTATGTCTGTGTTTGATAACTACTAATCAATTGGATATATTTTGTTTTAAATCAAGGAAATGTTAAAAATATTTAATGAGTTACTATTAAAAAAATAAGAGACTTCTCTCAGATCTTTCTTTGTTAGGTCTTCTGATCAGGCCTTCTGGCAGTGTTTTGAAACTTTGTATGATCCTAAA
>NW_025400168.1:0-10932 GCF_016433145.1 Gracilinanus agilis
CTTTCTTTCTTTCTTTCTTTCTTTCTTCCTTTCTTCCTCTGTGTCTTTGTCTTCATGACTGTTAGAAACTTAGGAAAGGTTTTTGCATGGCATTTTTCCATTATGGCAAAATCTAACTTTTGATATTAAAAATAAACACATTGAAAAATTGCTAAGAGAGAAACTCTTAGCTCCTGGGCCAGTGGCTGCACAGATCAAACCTTTTTTCCTTGTTCAATCAGATTAATAATGGTGATTATGGTATCAGGGGGATGTGCTTAGGAAAGAAAAGGAAGGAATATGATTTATTAGGAAGCTTGGGACCAATAATGAGGTCAGAGTTCATAAAATGGAAAAGAGGTCTGGATTTAGCCAGAGGATGTACATTCAAATTCTATCTCCTACTTACTAACTTTTCTACCTTAGGGAAATCATTTTACCCCTCTTAACCTTAATTTTTTCCATAGAAAAATCAGGAGGCTGTGCTAAATTATCTCCAAAGTCCTGCCTAGCTCAAAAATGATGACATGACTTTCCTACTCTGCTATAAACTTATAGTATGACTACAACAAGCTACCTAATATGGATTTCCCCCCTATTATTCAAAAGGGGATTATATGGCTTGCTACTTTTTCATGTGGGCAGCTAGGTGGTGTAGTGGATAGAACACTGTGTTTGGAATCAGGAAGACTCATCTTCATGAATTCAAATTTGGCCTCAGATATTTACCAGATCTAAGATTCTGGGCAAGTCACTTAATTCTGTTCACCTGAATTTCTATCTGTAAAATTAGCTAGAGAAAGTCAGATCATCTAGTTTGCCAAGAAAACCCAAAATGGGATCACAAAGAGATAGAAATTACTAAAAGCACTAAACAACAAAACTTATTTCATAGGTAAAGAAGTGAAGATTAAAGACTTCAGGATCAAGAGGGTGGCAGAGTAAAAACCAGCTGCTTAAACTCTCATAACTCACACATATAGGACTCCTCAAGAGGGCATAAAAACAAACCCAGATGAAAGAAGGGATGCCGCAACAGGGCGCAGCATTGAAGGTACTTGGGATCAGGGCATTTCCATGCTATAAGGTGGTGAAATAGCTCTCAATAAAACATAAGCTGAGCAACCCCCTCCCCCACCACCTCCTACAGGGCCAAAGCCAGAGCACAAGAGATAGGGCACATTTTGGGGCATTCATTAAGTTCTTGACAGATACATGGGATCACCAGGGCCTGCTCCTGAGAGCAGCAAGACTTAAGATCCCAAGAGGCTAAAGAACATGGACTTTGAACATAGACCTTGAGTGCAGGCATGGATGCAGGCATGGAAGCGGAACCTGAGTGCCAGCATAGACCTTGGGTAGGGACCCAGTGCAGAGGGGTGCATGATTGTGGAAGCAGTGCCCCAAGACTGTTAAAGGAGCTTTGGGCAGAAGAGCAAGCAAGGGGACCACCAGGAGGTTTGACCCTGAGAACAACTAGAATTGAGACCTCAGGAGCCTAGATAGTGCAGACTGACTGTGGCCACAAGGATAAAGCTGAGAGGGCACACAGCTCTCAGACTCAGGTGAAAATAGCTCCACAGCTCCATAGGCAGAAAGCCTGTCTACCTCACTCAGACTTCTGACTAAGAAAGAAATAATAATAATGGCAAGCCAGGCACAAGAACCCCAAAAGAGAAAAATCAAGAAGAAATCTTTAACACTCTACAAATTTTACACAGAAAAAAACATACAACAGAGCAAACAGGAGAGGAGAACAAACAAGTAATCACATCCAAACCTTCCCAAAAAATGAAAATTGGTCACAAGCTCTTGAAGAGTTCAAATCTGAGATCATGAGAAAGATAGAAGAGAATTGACAAGAGAAGTAGGAAATAGCTCAAAAGAAAATTAACATTTTAAAAGACAGAATCTTCCAACTGGAAACCAAACTTAAACAGCTGGAAAACAGGATAGACAAAACCAAAAAGGAAAATCATGAGATTATAACAGAAAACCAGTCTCTAAAGACCAAAATTGGGCAAGTAGGAGCCAATGATCTCTCAAGACAGCATGAACAACTAAAGCAAAGTGAAAAGACTGATAAAATAGAAGGAAACATGAAATATCTAACTGAGAAATTGACAGATCAAGAAAACAGGTCAAAAAGAGACAATTTGAGAATCATTGGTCTTTCTGAAAAAGCAGAAATTAATAGAAACTTGGACTCCATAATAAAAGAAATTATTCATAAAAACTGCCCTTAACTTCTAAAACAAGAGGGCAATATAGACATTGAAAGGATCCATAGAACAGCCTCTACACTAGACCCTGAAAAGACAAACCCCAGAAATATAATAGCCAAATTCAAGAGATTCCAAGTAAAGGAAAAAAATGTACAAGAAGCCACAAAGAGACAATTCAGATATCAAGGAGCATCAATCAGGATCATAAAGGATCTGGAAGCCTCCACACTACGAGATTCAAAGGCGTGGAATATAATATTCAGAAAGGCAAGAGAATTGGGTCTACAACCAAGGGTCACCTACCCATCAAAACTGACTATATACATCCAGGGGAAAGTATGGGCATTCAACAAGATAGAAGACTTCCAAGTATTTGCACAGAAAACACCAGGACTAAATGGAAAGTTCTATAACCAACCACAAAAACTAAGAGAAACATGAAAAGGTAAATAAGAAAAAGAGGAGAAAGAAGTAGAACTCTTATTTTTAAATTTGTTTCTTTAAGGGCCTTAATAAGATGAAATTATTTGTATTCCTATATGGAAAAATGTTATATGTAATTTCCAAAAACTATATTCACTATTATAGTAATTAGAAGAATTATTCATAGGGAAAGGTTGGGGCACTAAATGGTCTAAGATGAAATGGGGTAGGGAAATAAGAAGGGGGGGAATAGTAGATGGCACAAAGAGAAACTTGACTGTATAAGAAAAATAGGATATTCTATACCATAAAAAGAGAGCATGGGAAGGGTAGGGGATCAATACTATCATAAAAAGGAGAGGAAGAGAGAATTAAGAGGTAATATTTAAACCTTACTCTTAGCAGAATTAACCCTGAGAGGGAAGAGTAGCTATATCCATTGGGATATAGAATTCTATCTAACCCTACTGAGAAAGTCAGAAGCGATGAACCAAGGGGAGCAGTGGAATGGGGAGGTCAAAAAAGAGAGGGGAGGAGAAGGAGGAGGGAATTCGTTAGGACTTAAAAAATAAAAATGTGGAAATAATAAGGAAGGATGTGGCAAGGAAAGTAAATCAAGGGAGGGGAAAAGGGGGGCTGGTCTAAAACAAATCACAGGTTTAAAAGGAAAAAGTGTAAGAAGAAGGGGTAGAACTAGGATAGGACACCAAAATGTTGGTGAATACACAACTGATAATTATAACTCTGAATGTGAATGGGATGAACTCACCCATAAAATGGAAGAAAATAGCAGAGTGGAATAGAAACCAAAATTCTACCATATGTTGTCTACAAGAAACACATATGAGGTGGGTGGACATACACAGATTTCAGGTAAACGGCTGGAGCAAAATCTTTTGGGCTTCAAATGAAAAAAGAAGGCAGGAGTGGCAATCATGATTTCTGACAAAGCCAAAGTAAAACTAGATATGATTAAAATAGTCAGGGAAAGTAATTACATCCTGATAAAAGGCAGTATAGACAATGAGGAAATAACAGTGCTCAATATGTATGAACCAAATGGCATAGGATCCAAATTCCTAAAGGAGAAACTGGCAAAGGTTAAGAAGGAAATAGATAGTAAAACCATACTAGGGGGAGATCTAAATATTCCTGTTTCCGATCTAGATAAATCAAACCAAAAAATAAATGAGAAAGAGGTAAGAGAGGTGAATGAAAACCTAGAAAATTAGATTTAAAAGATATGTGGAGAAAAATAGAGACAGAAAGGAATACACTTTCTTTTCAGCTGCACATGGTACATTCACAAAGATTGACCATGTAATAGGGCATAGAAACATTGCAAACAAAGAGCAGAAAAAATAAATGTAACCTTCTCAGATCATAATGCAATAAAAATAATAATTAGTAAGGGCAACTGGACAGGCAAATCAAAAACTAATTAGAAATTAAATAATATGATTCTTCAAAACCAGCTAGTCGAAGAAGAAATCATAGAAACAATCAACAATTTCACTGAAGAGAATGACAATGATGAGATATCCTACCAAACTGTGGGATGCAGCTAAGGCAGTACTCAGGGGGAAATTTATATCCTTGAATGCATGTATTAACAAATTAGAGAGGGCAGAGATTAATGAACCGGGCATGCAAATTAAAAAACTAGAAAGGGAGCAAATTAAAAACCCCCAGATGAAAACTAAATTAGAAATACTAAAAATCAAGTGAGAAATTAGTAAAATCAAAAGTAAAAGAACTATTGAATTAATGAATAAGACAAGAAGCTGGTATTTTGAAAAAACAGATAAAATAAACAAAGTACTGGTCAATCTAATCAAAAAAGGAAAGAAGAAAACCAAATTGACAGTATCAAAGATGAAAAGGGAGACCTCACCTCTAATGAAGAGGAAAATAAGGCAATCATTAAAAAGTATTTTGCCCAATTATATGGCAATAAATATAGCAATCTAGATGAGATGGATGAATATTTACAAAAATATAATTTGCCTAAATTAACAGCAGAAGAAATAGAATACCTAAACAATCCCATATCAGAAAAAGAAATTGAACAAGCCATCAAAGAACTCCCTAAGAAAAAATCGCCAGGGCCTGATGGATTCACAAGGAATTCTATCAAACCTTCAAAGAACAACTAATTCCAATACTATACAAACAATTTGTCACAATAAGCAAAAAAGAAGTTCTACAAAACTCTTTTTCAGATACAAATATGTTAATGATCCCAAAGCCAGGTAGATCAAAAAGAGAGAAAGAAAACTACAGATCAATCTCCTTAATGAACATAGATGCAATAATCTTAAACAGAATACTAGCAAAAAGACTGCAGCAAGTGACCTCCAGGGTTGTTCATTATGATCAAGTGGAATTTATACTAGGAATGCAAGGATGGTTTAACATCAGGAAAAACATTCGCATAATTGACCATATCAACAAGCAAGCGAACAAAAACCTCATGATTATCTCAATAGATGCTGAAAAAAATCTTTGACAAACTACAACATCCATTCCTTCTGAAAACTCTAGAAAGTATAGGAATAGGAGGACCTTTCCTAAAAATAATAAACAGTTTATACCTAAAACCATCAACAAGCATCATATGCAATGGGGATAAATTAGAAGCCTTCCTAATAAGATCAGGTGTGAAACAAGGATACCCACTATCACCTTTATTATTTAACATTGTACTAGAAACACTAGCAGTTGCAATTAGAGAAGAAAAAGAAATTGAAGGTATCAAAATAGACAATGAGGATACTAAGCTATCACTCTTTGCAAATGATATGATGGTCTACTTAAAAAGTCCTAGAGGGTTCTGGGTTAAGATGGCGGCAGAGTAAGAAGCAACTCTTAACCTCTCCTGACTGAAACACACAAAACTCCTCAAGGGACATAAAAACAAGTCCAGACGAACGGAGGAACCCCACAACAGGGCACAGCGTGGAAGGTACGTGGAATCGAGGCATTTCCATGCTATAAAGGGGTGAAACTGCTCTCACTAAATCGCGGGCTGAGCAACCACCCCACCCCCAACCCCTCCACACACAACACCTATAGCGCCGAGGTCAGCTAGGAAGAGGTGGAGCAAGTTTGGGGCACCCACTGAGTCACTGGCGGCTCCAGGGCCTGTTCCTGAGAGCAGCAGGATTTGGGACCCCAGGAAGCTAGCGAGTGCACGCGGAATTTGAGCGCGGGAGCAGGACCCCGGGAGCGGACGCAGGGCACAGAGCGCGGGCTGAGAGCGCAGGCATGGGTGGAGGCGTGGGTGGAGGCAGACACAGCCAGGAGCTAAAGCTCTGAAACCCTGAGTGGGGAACCAGTGCAGACAGGCATACGACTGTGGAAGCAGCGCCCTGAGACTTGTAAAGAAACCTCCAGCAGAGGATCAAGCAAGTGGGTACACCAGGGGGCTTGACCTTGGAAAAAACCAGACAGACCTCAGGAGCCAATAGACCTCGGACAGAACCTGAGCGCAAGGATAAACCTGAGAAGCTGCTGGGCTAATGATGGCTACCCAGTCTCAGGAAGCTCAGAAGAGAAAGATTAACAACAAGAAAAAGAAGTCTTTAACACTCGACAACTTTTACACAGAGAAAATCCAGACACCCGAGCAAACAGAGGAGGAGAACAAACAAGCATCCGGACCCTCCTCAAATAAGGAAAACTCCTCACAAGCTATGGAAGAGTTCAAAACTGAGATTTTGAGGAAAATGGAAGAGATCTGGCAAGAAAATAACATTTTAAAAGGTAGAATCTTGCAATTGGAAAGTGAGGCTCAGAAACCAAATGAACTGATAAGCAAATTGAACAACAGAAATGACCAGATTGAAAAGGAATACCAGAAGATTATAGCCGAAAACAAGAAGATTATAGCCGAAAACCAATCCCTAAAGGCTAGAATTCAGCAATTGGAAGCTAATGATCTCTCAAGACAACAAGAACAAATAAAACAAAGTCAAAAGACTGAAAAAATAGAAGGAAACATGAAATACCTCAATGAGAGAGTGACAGACCAAGAAAACCAGTATAGAAGAGACAATTTGAGAATAATTGGTCTTCCAGAAAAACCAGAAACTAATAGAAACCTGGACTCCATACTAACAGAAATAATCCAGCAAAATTGCCCTGAAGTCCTACAACAAGAGGGCAATATAGACATTGAAAGGATTCATAGAACATCTGAGACATTCGATCCAGAAAAGAAAAACCCCAGAAATATAATTGCCAAATTCAAAAGTTTCCAAGCAAAAGAAAAAATCTTACAAGAAGCCAGAAAGAAACAATTCAATTATCAAGGAGCACCAATCAGGATCACACAGGATCTGGCAGCCTCCACGCTAAAAGATCGCAAGGCTTGGAATACGATATTCAGAAAGGCAAGAGAGCTGGGCCTGCAACCATGGATCAACTACCCATCAAAATTGACTATATATTTCCAGGGGAAAGTATGGGCATTCAACAAAATTGAAGAATTCCAGGTATTTGCACAGAAAAGACCAGGGCTAAATGGAAAGTTTGATATCCAACCACAAAAATCGAGAGAAACATGAAAAGGTAAATAAGATACAGAGGGGAAAGAAAGAAAACTTATAATTTTTAAATTTGCCTTTTTAAGGGCCTCAGTGAGATCTAATTATCTGTATTCCTATGTAGAGAAATGTTATGTATAATTCTCTGTAGTGAACTCTATTCACTATTATAATATTCACTATTATAGTAATCAGAAGAATAATTCACAGGATGAGGGTGGAACACTAAATAATCTAAAATGGCATGGGGGATGGGAAAGAGGGGGTGAATAGCTGGGGACACCAAGAGAAAATCCAGACAACAGAGGAGGGAAAACAAAAATCCAAACCTCCCCCCAAAAATGAAAGCTGGTCACAAGCTATGGAAGAGTTTAAAAATGAAATGCTGAGGAAGATGGAAGAAATCTGGCAAGAAAATAACAGTTTAAAAGGCAGAATTTCGCATTTGGAAAGTGAGACAAGTCAACTGAAGACCAAAAATGACCAGATTAAAAAAGAAAACCAAAAAATTATAGCCGAAAACCAAAACATTAAAGCCGAAAACCAAAACATTAAAGCCGAAAACCAGTCCTTAAAGGCTAGAATCGAACATTTAGAAACCAATGATCTCTCAAGACAACAAGAACAAATAAAACAAAGTCAAAAGACTTCCCTGTCTTTTTTAATCATATCTATTTTTACTTTGGCTTTGTCAGAAATCATAATAGCCACTCCTGCCTTCTTTTTCTCATTTGATGCCCAAAAGATTTTGCTCGAACCCTGAACCTTAAACTTGTGTATGTCCACCCGCCTCATATGTGTTTCTTGTAGACAAAATATGGTGGGATTTTGGTTTCTAATCCACTCTGCTATTTGCTTCTGGTTTATGAGTGAGTTCATCCCATTCACATTCAGAGTTATAATCATCACTTGTGCATTTGCTTGGTTTATTCCTTCTAACTTTCTCAGAAGATAAGATAAGAGTTTTATGTCCCAATGGATAGTATAGCTACTCTTCCCTCTCCGGGTTGATTACACTGAGAGTAAGGTTTGATTATTACCTCTTAATGCTCTCTTCCTCTCCTTCTTATAATAGTATTTGTCCCCTCTCCTTCCCATGCCCTCTTTGTGTGTAATAGAATATCCTATTTTCTTATTTACTCAAGTCAGGCCTCCTGGTAGTTCCCGGTCTGCCCCTCTGCCCGAGGTTCCTTCAGCAGTCTTTGGGGCTTCTTCCACTGCAGTGCTCTGGTCTTCACTAGGTCCACACTGGAGGTCCAAGCCTGGGCTGGAGATAGTTATTCAAGCCTAGGGCACTGCCTTTGCCTGTGCAGATGCTCTTAGGGCACTGCCTTCACCCCTGCAGAAGGTAATGAAAGTCCCTGGGCTGGAGATCTTTATTCGCACCTAAGGCGATGCCTTCAGTTCTTGGGAGAGGCTGTGTTTTAGAGGCCTTTGTCCCAGCCCCAGGCGGTGCCTTCACCCACGTGGACACTTGGGGAAAGTCCGTGCTCACCCCCAGCCTCCTGGGGTCCCTCGTCTTACAGCACACAGGTACAAGCCCTGGGGCTGCCAGTGATTATCTGGTTGCCCCAGCCCTGTTTTCCCACTTGTGCGTTGTGTTGTTCGAGGTGTGGGGGGTGGGGGGTGGGGAGGGGCTTCCTCCTCTAGTGTTTTAGTGAGAGCTGTTTCACCCCTTTATAGTGTGGAAATGCCCCGATTCTGCGTACCTTCAATGCTGCGCCCTGCTGTGGGGTTCCTTCGTTCCTCTGGACTCGTTTTTATTTCCCCTTGAGGGGTTCTGTATGCTTCGGTCAGGAGAGATCGAGCAGCTGCTCCTTACACTGCCGCCATCTTAACCGGAACCAGTCCCTAAAAGTTAGAATTGAGCAATTAGAAGCTAATGATCTCTCAAGACAACAAGAACAAATAAAACAAAGTCAAAAGACTGATAAAATAGAAGGAAACATGAAATATTTCAATAAGAGAGTGACAGACCAAGAAAACCGGTCTAGAAGAGACAACTTGAGAATCATTGGTCTTCCAGAAAAGGCAGAAATTAATAGAAACTTGGACTCCATACTTAAAGAAATTGTTCAGCAAAATTGCCCTGAAGTCCTATAATAAGAGGGCAATATAGACATTGAAAGGATCCATAGAACACCCTCTACACTGGACCCAGAAAAGTCAACACCCAGAAATATAATAGCGAAATTAAAGAGCTTTCAATTTAAAGAAAAAATCTTACAAGAAGCCAGAAAGAGACAATTGAAATATCAAGGAGCACCAATAAGGATCACACAGGATCTGGCAGCCTCAACGCTAAAAGACCGCAAGGCTTGGAATACAATATTCAGAAAGGCAAGAGAGCTGGGCCTTCAGCCACGAATCAACTACCCAGCGAAACTGACTATATACTTTCAGGGGAAAGTATGGGCATTCAACAAAATTGAAGAATTCCAAGTTTTTGCACAAAAGAGACCGGGACTAAATGAAAAGTTTGACACTCAACCACAAATATCAAGAGAAAGATGAAAAGGTAAATAAGAAACAGAGGGAAAAGAAAGAAAACTCATAGTCTTTTAAGCTTGACTCTTTAAGGGCTTGACTCTTTAATAAGATCTAATTATCTGTATTACTAGGTGGAGAAATGCTATGTATAATTCTCTGTAGTGAACTCTATTCACTATTATAGCAACCAGAAGAATAACCCATAGGGAGAGGACAGGATACTAAATGGTCTAAGAAGACATGGGGGGGGAGAGGGGGTGAATAGCAGGGGACACCAAGAGAAACTTGAGTGAATAATAAAATAGGATATTCTATTAGACACAAAGAGAGCATGGGAGGGAGAGGGGACAAATACTATTATAAGAAGGAGAGGAAGAGAGCATAATCAAACCTTACTCTCAGTGTAATCAACCTCGGAGAAGTAAGAGTAGCTTTATTATCCATCCGGATAAAAAACTCTATATAACCCTACTGAGAAAGTCAGAAGGGATAAACCAAAGGGAGCAGGGGAATGGGGAGGCCAAAAAAGGGAGGGGAGAAGAAGGAGGAGGGAATTCATTTGGACTTTAAAAAAAAAAAACAAAAAGAGGGGAACAACAAGGAAGGGGTAAGAAAGGGAAGTCAATCAAGGGAGGGGATAAGGGATACTGGCTCAAAGCAAACCACTGGTGTAAAAGAAAATAGTGTAATAAGAAGGAGTGGGTCTAGGGGAGGATACAAAAATGTCAGTGAATACACAACTAACAATTGTAACTCTGAATGTGAATGGGATGAACTCACTCATAAAACGGAAGCAAATAGCAGAGTGGATCAGAAACCAAAATCCTACCATAGGTTGTCTACAAGAAACACATATGAGGCGGGTAGACACACACAAGTTCAAGGTTAAGGGTATGAGCAAAATCTTTTGGGCATCAAATGAGAAAAAGAGGGCAGGAGTGGCTATCATGATCTCTGATAAAGCCAAAGTAAAAATAGATATGATTAAAAAAGACAGGGAAGGTCATTACATCCTGATTAAAGGCAGTATAAACAATGAGGAAATGACACTGCTCAATATATATGCACCACGTGGCATAGCATCCAAATTCATAAAAGAGAAACTGGCAGAGCTCAAGAAGGAAATAGATAGTAAAACCATAATAGTGGGAGATCTAAATATTCCTCTTTCAGATCTAGATAAATCAAACCAAAAAATGAATAAGAAAGAGGTAAGAGAGATGAATGAAGTCCTAGAAAAATTAGATTTAATTGATATGTGGAGAAAA
>NW_025400169.1:0-1487 GCF_016433145.1 Gracilinanus agilis
GAAAAGGATAGAAATAGGAAACAGAAATAGAAACTGAAGAAGAAGAGACAAGGAGAGACTCTTAGGAGTGGGAACCCCAAAGGTTCCAACCCAAGTGATGGACCCCATAGAAATAGAGAAGAGAGCACCCCCAAATCCCTTTGCCTTTCACCCACTTCCCCAATCCCTGAATTGTGATTAACAAAAGCCATTCATTAGTCAGATAGCTTTCCAGAGTGCCTAAGAGACAATGAAGGGGGAAGGGAATCATAGCTTAGTCTATTTGCCTCCATCTTGGAGCCAGACCACCCTCTGTGAAGTTGACTGACCTAGGGGGAGGCTTGTGTGAATCCTGCCCTCATTCAGAATTGGTTTGGGGTCCCCATACCTCATCTTGTAGGGAAGCCTCACCCCCAAATCCTGTGGGGTGGCAAGATCATCTAGGTCACCCAGTTTCGGGGTGACACCCGCTCAAAGTCTCCCAGGGTATATAAGGCAAGAGGGGAGAGTTAGAGAGAGTCTCACCATATAGATTCTCTCTCTCTTTCCCCTCTATTGTAACATTAGTTTGCTGGCTCTCCATTATTCTTATAATTTTGGCAGAGCCAGCTTAGGTAAAGAACCTAAATAATTCTGAAAAAAAAAAGCCTCTGTTTGAACCAGCCGACAGCCATTTTTCTCCTATCTACAGTATAGCAAAGGGGACAAACTTAGCATGCAAAGAAAATTTAAAGGCACAGTTCTTTCCTTCTCCCCTAAACCAGCCAACCCCTGTAGCTGACCCACAATTCCACTGGGTTTTACATGTATCATTGATTAAGATCTAATTTCATTTTATTGATAGTTGGACTAGAGTTATCTTTTAGCGTCTATCTCCCCAATAAAATCCCCATCAACCCATGTGTTCAAGCAGTTGTTTTTCTTCTGTGTTTTTACTCCCACAGTTCTTCCTCTGAATGTTGCTAGTTTTCTTTCTTGTAAATCCTGCAGCCTTGCTCTGTATCATTGCATTGCTGCTAGTAGAGAAGTCCCTTATGTTCAATTTTACCATAGTGTATCAGTTTCTGTATGCAACATTCTCCTGGATCTGCTCTTTTCACTCTGTATCAATTCCTGGAGGTCATTCCAGTTCACATGGAATTCCTCCAGTTCATTATTCCTTTGAGCACAGTAGTATTCCATCACCAAAAGATACCACAATTTGTTCAGCCATTCCCCAGAGGGCATTCCCTCATTTTCCAATTTTTTGCCACCACAAAGAGCACGGCTATAAATATTTTTGTACATACCTTTTTCCTTATTATCTCTTTCGAGTATAAACCAAGCAGTGCTATGGCTGGATCAAAAGGCAAATAGTCTTTTAAAGCCTTTTGGGCATAGTTCCAAATTACCATCCATAATGGTTGGATCAATTCACAACTCCACCAGCAATGGTATTAATGTCCCAAATTTTGCCACATTACCTCCAATATTCCCCACTTTCCTTTGCTGTCATGTTAGCTAATCTG
>NW_025400170.1:0-1309 GCF_016433145.1 Gracilinanus agilis
CTGTCACTCTCTCATTGAGATATTTCATATTTCCTTCTATTTTTTCAGTCTTTTGACTTTGATTTATTTGTTCTTGTTGTCTTGAGAGATCATTAGCTTCTAATTGCTCAATTCTAGCCTTTAGGGACTGGTTTTTGGCTCTAAACTTTTCGTTTTCAGCTATGATCTTTTCAATCTGGTCATTTCTAGTGTTCATTTTGCTCATCAGTTCATTTGGTTTCTGAGCCTCACTTTCCAATTGCAAGATTCTACCTTTTAAACTGTTATTTTCTTGCCAGATCTCTTCCATTTTCCTCAGAATCTCAGTTTTGAACTCTTCCATAGCTTGTGAGGAGTTTTCCTTATTTGAGGAGGGTCCAGATGCTTGTTTGTTCTCCTCCTCTGTTTGCTTGGTTGTCTGTATTTTCTCTGTGTAAAAGTTGTGGAGTGTTAAAGACTTCTTTTTCTTGTTGTTAATCTTTCTCTTCTGAGCTTCCTGAGACTGGGTAGCCATCGTTAGCCCAGCAGCTTCTCAGGTTTATCCTTGCGCTCAGGGTCTGTCCGCAGTCTATTGGCTCCTGAGGTCTGTCTGGTTTTTTCCAAGGTCAAGCCCCCTTGTGGACCCCCTTGTTTGATCCTCTGCCGAAGGCTTATTTACCAGTTTCAGGGTGCTGCTTTCACAGTCGTATGCCCGTCTGCACTGGTTCCCCACTCAGGGTTTCAGAGCTTTAGCTTGTGGCTGTGTCTGCCTCCACCCACGCCTTCACCTGTGCCTGCGATCTGAGGCCGCGCTTAGAGTTCACGTACGTTCTTTGGCTTTTTGGGGTCCCAAATCTTGCTGCTCTCAGGAACAGGCCCGGGAGCTGCCAATGACTCGATGGGTGCCCCAAACTTGCTCTATTTCTTTTTAGCTGGCTTCGGAGCTATAGGTGGTGTGTGTGGAGGGGGTAGGGGTGGGGTGGTTGCTCAGCCCGCGATTTAGTGAGAGCTGTTTCACCCCTTTATAGCATGGAAATGTCCTGATTCCACGTACCTTCCACACTGCACCCTGTTGTGAGGTTCCTCCATTTGTCTGGACTTGTTTTTTTGTCCCCTTCAGGAGTATTGTGTGTTTTGGTCAGGAGAGGTAAAGAGCTGCTTCTTACTCTGCCGCCATCTTAACCTGGAACTCAATTCTAGCAATATTAATAAGATAAAAGGAAGAAATTAAAAGCATAAAGATAGGTAAGAGGATATAAAACTATATCTTTTTGCTGATAATATGAACATATACTTGCAAAATTCCAGGAACTCACACTAATGAGACAATAGCTTCAGCAAAGTTTTCAGC
>NW_025400171.1:0-1288 GCF_016433145.1 Gracilinanus agilis
TAGAAAAAAGCACCTCAGAAATTTATTGGTTCAATAGTTTCTCTAAATAGATAAAGAGTAAAGTTGTTCAGAGAGATTGAAGGACTTGCCCAAAGGCAGAGTAGCAAAAAGTGGATAAGCCAAGATTCCATGCCAGAGATTTTGATTACCCATCTAGTTGAAATTAACATAAAACACTCCTTCCTGATCCTATACTCAGTTTTTGCTACAAGAAACAATATTATAAATTCCGGGAGGAACTTTTTTTTTTATAGGAAGTCTCCTCCCTCTCATAAGATCTGTAAACACCTGGACTTGCTGTATATCATTGCTTATAAAGTGATATGACAATAAAATTGAATGTTTCTGTAAACCAAGATAATTAAAAATTGTTCAAATTTTCAATAGGATTTATAAATTACAAAGAAAAGTAATATCTCATCAAACATATTTACTCCTTAGAAAGACAACCTATAAGCTACAAACAAACTGTATCTTGTTCTTGAGTGGAGTTTCAGCAGGAATTTGAGGAAAAGGTCATGTGCTGGTACAAGAATATACATTTTTATAGCCATTCAGAGTGATATTTATTTGGTTCTAATATGGTTAAAAGTGAACTATGTCATTTTATTGATATTTGATATTTTGTTTTTCCAACAATAGTTAAAAATAATTTTAGCATTCATTCCTCTAAAATTTGAGCACCCAAGTCTTTCCCTTTCCCTCTGTACCACCATTCTTTTTTTAAACATTTATTAATATTCGTTTTTAACATGGTTACATGATTCATGCTCCTACTTTCCCCTTCACCACCCATGGCCAATGCACATTTCCACTGGTTTTATCATGTGTCATTGATCAAGACTTATTTCCAAATTGTTGATAGTTGCATTGGTGTGGTAGTTTCGAGTCTACATCCCCAATCATGTCCACCCCAACCCATGTGTTCAAGCAGTTGTTTTTCTTATACGTTTCCTCTACTGCAGTCCTTCCTCTGAATGTGGGTAGTGTTCTTTACCATAAATCCCTCAGAGCTGTCATGTGTCATTGTATTGCTGCTAGTACAGAAGGCCATTGCATTTGATTTTACCATAATATATCAGTCTCTATGTACAGTGTTCTTCTGGCTCTGCTCCTTTCGCTCTGCATCAGTTCCTGGAGGTTTTTCCAGTTCACCTGGAATTTCTCCAGTTTATTATTCCTTTGAGCTAAATAGTATTCCATCATCAGCATATACCACAATTTGTTCAGCCATTCCCCAATTGAAGGACATACCCTCCTTTTCCAGTTCTTTGCCACCACAAAAAGC
>NW_025400172.1:0-1073 GCF_016433145.1 Gracilinanus agilis
TGTGTTCTCCTCCTCTGTTTGCTCAGTTGTCTGGATTTTCTCTGTGTAAAAGTTGTCAAGTGTTAAAGACTTCTTTTTCTTGTTGTTAATCTTTCTCTTCTGAACTTCCTGAGACTGGGTAGCCATCATTAGCCCAGCAGCTGCTCAGGTTTATCCTCCCGCTCAGTGTCTGTCCGTGGTCAAGCCCCCTGGTGGACCCCCTTGCTTGATCCTCTGCTGGAGGTTCCTTTACAAGTCTCAGGGCGCTGCTTCCACAGTCATATACCCGTCTGCACTGCTTCCCCACTCAGGGTTTCAGAGCTTTAGCTGGTGGTTGTGTCTGCCTCCACCCACGCCTCTGCCTGAGCCTGTGCTCTGTGCCCTGTGTCAGCTCTCTGCGTCCTGATCCTGTGCTCAAATTTTGTAAGCGTTCGTTAGCTTTTTGGGGTCCTAAATCTTTCTGTTCTCAGGAACAGGCCCCGGAGCTGCCAATGACTCGATGGGTGCCCCAAACTTGCTCTATTTCTTTTTAGCTCGCTTCGGCGCTATAGGTGGTGTGTGTGGAGGGGATGGGGGTGGGGTGGTTGCTAAGCCCGTGATTTAGTGAGAGTTGTTTCACCCCTTTATAGCATGGAAATGTCCAGATTCCACGTACCTTCCACACTGTGCCCTGTTGTGGGGTTCCTCCTTTCATCTGGACTTGTTTTTTATGTCCCCTTGAGGAGTTTTGTGTGTTTTCGGTCAGGAGAGGTTAAGAGCTGCTTGTTACTCTGCCACCATCTTAACCCAGAACCCCCCAAACATGAAGTCTTTTGTTTGGCTTTTAAATTGCTAAATAATTTGGATTGAAACTATTTCTAAATTCAGTATACATTTTCCTCCTTGCTATGATCTAGTCAATATAGCCTTCTTTCTGTCTCTCTCACATGACACTCCATGTACCAAACCCTGCTATGTTCTGGTCATTCTTCTTCTCTAGAAGGTACTTTCTTATTCAACCAAACCTTCAAAAACATGCTTTCCTAAAATATGGAATATATCAGTCTGCTCTTAGCCTTTTTATTCTCTGCCACAAATGTTAAGAAGTAATGAAC
>NW_025400173.1:0-2757 GCF_016433145.1 Gracilinanus agilis
TACTATATTATACTATACTGTATTATTATATTTATTATATTATATCATATCATATCATATCATATCATATTATATTATAACAATATCCATGTTTGTCATGTGAAAAAAGACATATATCACTTATCGTAGAGAAAATTCATGGAAAAAACAAAGCGAAGAACTTCCATCTCCTTCCATCTACATTTGTACTCCATCAGTTCCTTCTCTGGCAGTGGACAGCCTTTTTCATCATGAGTTGTCCTTGAAGCTGTCCTGGCTCCTTGAATTGCTGATAATAGTTAAGTCATTCTCAGTTGATCATCCTATACCATTGCTGTCACTGTGTGCAATGTTCTCCTGGTTTTGCCTACTTCATTTTGCATCACTTCATAGATTTTCCAGGATTTTTGCGATAAATCTGTTTGTCATTTCTTACGGCACAACAGTATTCTGTCACAAACATATGCCACAACTTGTTCAGCCATTCCCCAATTAATGGACATCCCTTCAGTTTCCAGCTCTTTACCACCACAAAAAGAGCTACTGTAAATATTTTGGTACACATAGGTCCTTGCTTATGATCAATATTGGTGGATGCAAATTAATAAGATAAATGACAGATCCCTTTCAATATCTGAGTATATTTAATAAAGAAACAGAATAATGTAGTCTCTAGCGTGGAAATTCTTCAAATGTGTATGTGTCAAAGAACCTTTTGGCAGTCTGACAAAACCAGTGACTTCTTTTCAAAATATTTTTTAATTCATAATTGAAGGGAATACTAAATTCCAGTTAGAGACTAATGATAGTAAAGATTCATTTTTCTCATCCCAATTCACTAACCCCTTAACATCTCTTCATGGGTCTCTTGGGAGTCCCTGGATCCCAGGTTTAAAATCTTTCATCTCCAGGAGAGTTCTTAGATCCCACCTCTGGCACTCCCTGACTGGGTGACCAAAGGCAAGACACCCAAAGGGTGCAAAGTGTCGAGCTCCATCGCAGGACTGTCTGCTAAGATGGTTCTGTGTTGGTGGTGGGAGTTCTCACACAAATGAAATCCCACAGACCCTTGACGTCTTGATAGAAATTTAATGGTACTTTTGCTCCATAACTCCCCTTATCTGACATCCTGGAATGCATCCCTATGCTTTCTGTATTATTTCAACCTCTACTAATGATACTTCTGACAAGGTAATGTGTGGGTGGAAAGCATCTCCATTCCTTACGGAGGCTTCTGAAGGTGACACCGTGTGTCGGCTTTCTGTGATTAGGGCATAAGAACCAGGCTTAGAGATGGGCTTGGTAGGGCTCAGTGCAACCAGCTCGCAGATATCGAAATGATGGATGACAGTCAAGGACACAAGAGAGATATCGGGGCTGACACATTTTTTTAAGAAGACAGTAAATATATTGTGTACATATGCACAATAGACTTAACACAAGATGATGTGTAGAGTGTCATTTAGCCTCAAGCAAAAAGGCAAACCAGGCAATAATTGTCTTTCCCATCACTTTGCCCCTTTCTGCCCCGCCACAGCCTTTGGGTAGGTCCCCAGGCTATCTCTACCTAAAATATCCTGCTCCATTCAGGACAATGCCCCAGTCCCTCAGGTGACACCTAATAATAGGATCACCCGATATCTTCAATAGGGGGTCCACTGCCCAGCTGGGAAGGGGCTTTTTCCCTGCCTTGTCTGGGGATTCCGAGATGCCAGTGGAACCCATCGGCTGCCCATCAGTCAGCTCTCTTTCTAATGATGTTAGTTGTTTCTTTTTAAATTTTTCTATTTTAATTATGGGTTTTATAAATAAACATGAGCATTGCAATTTTCAAAGGAGAACCCAAAAAAGAGGAATGTGTATAAAGTCATGAATTAGTTATAGAGCTTTAAAAATATATGCATACATATATATATGTATATATATATTAAATTTGCTGTTATCATTCAGTTGTTTTCAGTTGCATCTACACCTTCATGGCCCCTAATTTAGGTTTTTCTTGGCACAGATATTAGAGTAGTTTACCATTTCCTTCTCCAGGTCATTTTTTTCAGATGAGGAAACTGAGGCAAACAAGGTTAAATAACTTATCCAAGATCATATATTGGCAAGGGTTTGAGAACAGATTTGAATTCATGAGATGAATCTTCCTGACTCCAAGGTGGCACTCTATCCACTGTGCTACCTATCTGCACTATACGAGATTTAGCAGAATTTAAAAAAAAAAATTAACACGGTCAGCTAAGTTGGGCAGTTAAGTAATGGACTTGTCGTCAGGAAGACTTGAGTTTAGATCTAACCTCAGACACTTATTAGCTGTGTAAGCCTGGGCAGGTTATTTAACCTCTGTCTGCCTCATTTTCCTTAAGTGTAAAATGGAGATAATAATAGCACCTCTTTGCCAGCATTGTTGTGAAAATCAGATGAGATAATATTTATGTCATGCTTGATTCATAGTAGGCACTATATAAATGATAGCTATTGTTATTAGCAACCAAGTTGCCCTTTGGACCCCCCAAAATTATTTTGCTTATTCTGTACATTTTGTAACGTTTCATTAATGTTCTTTTTTTCCCCTTTTTTACAGTCATCTGTATAGGAGGGAGTTTATATGGGAGGTTGTTGAGCTGAAATGTACTAATAGAGTAGGAAGGCAGAAATGAAGGGAGAGAGACACAGAGAGGAGACTGAGAGAAGAAGACAGAGAGGGAAGATAGGCAGGCAGGTAGATAGAGAGGGAAAGGGAGGAGAGAGAGAGAGAGAGAGAGAGAGAGAGAG
>NW_025400174.1:0-1976 GCF_016433145.1 Gracilinanus agilis
ACTCTCAGTGTAATTAACCCTGAGAGGGAAGAGTAGCTATATTATCCATTGGGATATAAAATTCTATCTAACCCTACTGAGAAAGTCAGAAGGGATAAACCAAGGGGTACAGGGGAGTAGGGAGATCAAAAAAGGGAGGGGAGAAAAAGGGGGAGGGAATTCATCAGGCCTTTAAAAATAAAAAAAGGGGAATAATAAGGGAGGGGGTAGAAAGGGAAGTTAATCAAGGGAGGGGGTAAGGGTTACCACCTTAAAGCAAATCACTGGTTTAAAAGGAAATAGTGTAAGAAGAAGAGGTAGAACTAGGGGAGGATACAAAAATGATGCCTTTTATTTTTATATTGCCTCAATTTCTGGATCAATTTCTCCCTTCTTCCCTCTCTAACTACACATCCTCGATAACAAAGAATAAAAAAGAAAGGGAAAAAAAGTAAATTCAACAAAACTAACCAATACCTGAATATATTATGGATACTGGCAGATTATGCATACTACAGTAATTCATGCCACCCTTCCTTTGGGGAGGTGGGAGGAATTTTTCCATTTTCTTTGGGGCCAAGCTTAATCTATAGACTCTTTTTGCTTTGGGAGACCTATTTTCCTCTCCTGAAATTAATTACTCTCTCTATCCAGAAGAATTCCCAATAATTACCTCTACTCTTGAGTTCCATTTCATGATATTCATCAGGTATTTGGAAATAGGAACCATCATCTCAAACTCAATCTGTGCAAAACCGAACTCTGCATCTTCCTTAATGGCAGTACTATTGTCCCAGACATCCAAGCTATAAATTTGGAATCATCTTTGACTTGACTCACCTTCACATTCAATCAGTTTACCCACCCCTTTAACATTCCCACTGCTATTACCCTTACTACTTCTTGCCTGGACTATTGTCACATAACCTAGCTAGTGTTCTTAGATCAATTCTCTGACTTCTCCAATCAATTCTTCATACTACTGCCAGAGTAAATCTACTAACAAACATATCCATTTGTGAACTATCACTGCTCAAACACTTTTTTAAATTTTAAACATTTATTAATATTCATTTTTAACATGGTTACATGATAATCTCAGAAATGGTTGCTCAAAGAATAGAAGATAAAATTTTTAGTCTGATAGTCATCTTTACACAATAAGGCTTCAGCCTATCTTCCCAGCTTATTTTCATAATTTTTGGTCTATGTTCTGGCCAAATTAGGCTATTCTTGATTCCCTGATCTTTTATCACCTTTTTATAACCTTCCTCTTGTGCCTGGAATAATTTACTCCCTTATAAATGCCTGTTACAATTCTTCTTTCTTTCAAGCCCCTACAGTCATCTGCATTGTCATCTGGCCTAATTACATCCTACATCTTTAGGAATTCTGATCCTTCCCATCTATCCAACAGCTGAACTTTTTTTTATGTTGCCTTCCTCATTTAGAGTGTGAGCTCCTAAATCAATTGTACAAAAAAAATCAAGCCATTCCCCAAATGATAAATGGGCAAGGGACATGAATAGATAATTTTCAGATGAAGAAATCAAAACTATCAATAAGCACATGAGAAAGTGTTCTAAATTTCTTTTAATTAGAGAAATGCAAATCAAAACAACTCTGAGGTACTATCTCACTTCTAGCAGATTAGCTAACATGACAGCAAAAGAAAGTAATAAATGTTGGAGGGGATGTGGCAACATTGGGACACTAATGCATTGCTGGTGGAGTTGTGAATTGATCCAACCATTATGGATGGCAATTTGGAAATATGCCTCAAAGGGCTTTAAATGACTGCCTGCCCTTTGACCCAGCCATACCACTGCTGGGTCTGTACCCAAAGAGGTCATAGGGAAAAAGACTTGTACAAAACTATTTGTAGCTGCTCTCTTTGTGGTGGCAAAAAATTGGAAAATGAAGGGATGTCCTTAAATTGGGGAATGACTGAACAAATTGTGGTATCTGTTGGTGATGGAATACTATTGTGTTAAAAG
>NW_025400175.1:0-2274 GCF_016433145.1 Gracilinanus agilis
AAGTATTAAGGTTGAACCTAGCAGGAAGGCTGGAGCATTCCAAGATGTAATGAAGGGGCAGGAAGGAGTGGCTTGTGCTCTGAGAGAGACTCCATTAGTGGTTGGCAATAACTGCTGTTAGCCCTGGGAGATCTCAGAGTAAAGGACACCCTGCATCCTGATTTCCCTGGGATCCTGAGTGGTGGTGATTTCCAGCAAGAGGACAAGACCTACAGAGAAGCACCAAGAAGAGGAGAAGTTTGGGATCTGGTGGACAGCATCTCGAGCATTCTCTCTTCACTTGGATACCTTGGACCACCTAAGCTTTTGGCATCATGAGATCATCCGTGGATTACAGTGAGAAACCCCAAAGCCACCCTCAGACCCATTTGCTGTGCTGCTCAAATCTGGCTGGTACCAAGTCTGAGGCCTTCACAGTGACTCCTGCACTGCTCCTTTGGCCCTGTCAGCTTAGATCACTAAGATTAGATTAGAATAAGTCCTTCCCTTGCCCTGTGGTTTTCCCCTTTGGGTCTTAAGTATAGAAATCCCTTTCCCACCTTTATTTTAGTTGTACATAATTAAAACCATTAAAACTTTTACCTTGCCTTTTGGTTTCAATGTCTCTGTCCTAGGGAGAGCCAGGTGGCAGTTGAGAACAACTGCCATTCCTGTGTTAATCCTGTGAACTCTGGACTACTTATCCTGGTCTTGTGTCTCCTACAACCCAGTGTGTGTACACACAATCATTAGAATTACTGTAATATCCCTGGGGCCTCCATTATCTTTTTCACAGTAGTAATATTTTCAAATCCAGAACATAAAATTATAACCAAATGCATAACCCTCATAATAATTTGGTTTCATAGTGAATATGATCTTGATTGTGATGGCATTCCTATTATTATAATGTCATTTACTTTGTAGTGGTGTTGATACAATTATAATTAATTAACAAGATTGTTAATATTATGACAGTGTAATTGAAGATGCATTTAACTAGAAAAATTGATCATCTCAGTAATCTGAAGGGACCTGAAATAAGACTATTATTTGCAAATGTATAAATATTCCAAAGTACCTGGTTGCAAATTTTGAAGTTTTCAATCAAAATCCTTTGAAGAGTAATTTGTATGTCAAGATCAAAACATGTAAAACAATGATATATATAGTCATAGAGAAAAAAAAAACCTGCTACTGAGAAAAGGAATTTTCCTTACTTCTAAATACTTAGAACTTCTAACAAATTTATTAACCTTTTAAGGGTTATGATTAGCAGCTTCATTGAATTTTGATGTGATACAGACAAAAATGATGCAAGCAAAGCTGATACAAATATTGGGTTTTAACAAAATTGTTATTGAGTGTTATCAAAACATGTGCCTTACTTTGTGAAAACTGCAAATATGTTTAAATGTAAACTATGTGTAAAAGCTATTGGTTAAAAATTGATCATGCCTATTTACAATAATATATGATTTGTATTATGAATGAAAAGTTTAAAGTAAATTGACTACCACAATGAGCTAAGCTAATAACCTGCCCCTGCCCCTGCCTTAACCCTCAATATTCTTAAAGATAACATTAATGAAAACTTAATTCCAAGAAAAGTTGGTACCATTTTTTCTGTATTATTGGAACAAATTATCAGTTAGTTTATACATTGAGAAATTGTTGAAAAGAAAATTTGTTTATCATATTTTGTAACATTACAATTTTTTATTGTGTATGTAAATCTTAGAAACCTTTCAAATGCTATTGGTAATAGTTACTGTTTAACGTAAAAGTCATTGGATTTGCAAGTGGTATTACTCATTTATGGATCATTGAATTGGATTCACCATTCAAAAGAGTTATCACTGATGAATAATCCCTGACTCTTACCTGAAGTCAAACAATGTCATATTCCTTTCCCTCCTTTTGCTATAATCGAAGCAAAGTGACATAATAATTAAAGCCCTAGAAATGTTAATGTATATAGCAAGCAAATGTGTTCCACTATTTGCTTAAGAAACTGTACCCACCCCAAGTGTTGTTTCAATGAAAGTTAGTTTGAACCTCTTATAAATTAACTTACTTGTACAATCTCTGAACATCAATTGGAACAACTGATTATAGATACAAAGAAATAAATAATATCCCAGAATTATAATATGGGGGTTGAGTTTTTGTTTTATTCATACAGGAAATGGATCTGATTTTTGTATAAAAGACCTTTCACTAAATTTAAATTCTCTCTCTCTCTCTCTCTCTCTCTCTCTCTCTCTCTCTCTATATATATATATATATATATAT
>NW_025400176.1:0-6228 GCF_016433145.1 Gracilinanus agilis
TTTATATAGTAGGTACTTAATAAATGCCTGTTGGCTGATTGGGAAATGGAGATAAGGAAAAAGTGTCTTCCAGGTAAGGAACAGAGCCAGTACAAAAACAGAGTGTTCTTGAAGAACAGAGAGAAGGCTAATTTGGCTAGATCAATGAGTATGGGAAGGAAAAATAAATACCTAATGAAGCTGCAATGATAGGCTGGAATCAGATTGTGATGGGCTTTAAAAGCTAGACAGAGGACTTTATATTTTCTCCCAAAAGCAATAGGAGTTGGTCGAGTAAGAGAAGTCACACAGTCAGATACATAATTGGGTAAAATCATCTTGGCAGCAGCATGTAAGATGGACTGGAGGCAGGGAGATCAATTGGAAGGCTGGTATAATTATCCAGATGAAATATGAGTAGGGGCAGAGGTAAGAAGGTGGATAGCTGTGAGAATGGAAGACTGGCCATGACACAGGAGATATTGCGAAGGGTACCCAGTCTGAAATCTCGAATAGGACATCAATGTCCCATAACTGAAGAACCCAGGAAAAGTAGCCTCTGTCCTGGACAGATACAACTCTATCCAGTTGTGGGCTTTACATTTTAGGAAAGACAAAGATAAGCTAAAAGGGTTCCTTTGGAGACTGAACAGGATGGCAAATGAACTAAAAAAAAAAAAAGAAAATGCCCTATGAGAACGGTTTGAAAGGAAATAGATATGAAAGGGAATTCATATGAAAAGTGATAATAAAAAAAAATAGCTGTCTTAAAACTATGAAAGGCTGTCCTAAAAAGAGGGATCAGACTCATTTAGGTTGGCTCTGGGGGCTGGGGAATGCAGATATAAGTCCAATGGATGGATATGGAAGAAATGCAGATTTGGGGTTACTGTCAGGAAAATCTTGCTAATAGTTAAATTGCCAAGAAGTGGAATGTGCTGTCTTAGAAGATACTTGGAAAAGTTCAAACAGTAACTGAGTTACCACTCACTAAGGCTATTTTAGAGAAGATTCTTCCCTGCTAAATTTTAATCTCTGAGACTGTCTTTTCACTTTCTTTGTAATCCTTAAGTTTAGCATAGATCCAGACACATACACAGTAGTTTTGGTTTTGTTTGTTTGTTTGTTTTTAACCTTCAGTCTTAAGGCAGAAGAGTGGTAAGTGCTGGTCCTAAGGTGGAAGAATGGTAAGTGCTAGGCAATGGAAATAAAATGACTTGCCCAGGGTCACACAGCTAGGAAGTATCTGAAGCCATATTTGAATGCAGGACCTCTCATCTCTAGGCCTGGTTCTCTATCCCCTAACCCACCTAGCTGCCCCCATTGTAAATTCTTAATAAATATTTTACTGATTGGCTAAGATGTCTTCCAGTTCTCTGATCTTGAGAAATGTCTGATGCAATGAATAGTGAAGCTTAAGCTAAACCTTGAGGCTCATAGACTAATAGGAACACTCAAGTGTGGGGAACCATTATAATTATAATTGCAAAAGTGTAAAAAGCTTAGTACAGATCCCAGCACCTAAGAGCTATGTAAATGTTAGTTATTATTATAACAACATAACAATTAGCATTTATATGACACTTTGAGGTTTGCAAAGCTCTCTAATGTATATAATCTCCTTAGAACCTTACAACTATGACCACCATTATCATCATCACTAACATTTCTTTTGCTAAGCACTTTACAAATTATCCCATTTGATCCTCACAACAACATGGTAAGGTAGGTGCTATTGTTATCTGCATTTGATAGATAAAGAATTTTAAGGCTTAAAGAAAATTAACAGACTTTTGTCCAGGGTTACACAGGAATGAATGAAATAAAGTATGTGATCCTCAAGGCAAAGCATCCAGCTTACACCCCCCCCCCCCCAATTAAGAATGGAATGTGTAAAACCAGTCTGTTTTAGTTTCATGGACTTCTTGATTATTTGCTTAGAAGATTTAGGGCACAGGCCTGGTGCCTTAGGAGGATGAGAGGACCCTTATACAAAGGCATCTGGCACAATTCAAGCCAGCTGCAGCTGCCTCCTTATCTCTTTTTACCCTTGAAAATTTAGGATGATACCTTTACTCTCCCAAGTAATGAGATCATACTATATTTTGTATCTAGCTATTTTCTGGTTGGGTTTGAATTTTCCACATAGATTGTAAGTCCTGGCTCCCAGTCCAGGGTGAGTCAGGACAGAGGAGGGAGGAGGGGAAATCTAGGGTCAGGAACCTATAATGTTTGTATTTCACTAGGGCATTTGCCTTTCCCATGAGAAAGAAATAAACTCATCACTCTCTGACTCCAGGTTTGTAACTGTAATTTGTGGTGGGTAGTCATTTTAATCCCACACAGCAAGTAAGTGGAAACTGAGGCTAAATATCAGGCTCACCCCAGGATTGGAAGGGGCTGTCAAACAGAATAGTAATGACTAGCTTTAGAGTGGTTTAAGTTTTATAAAACTATGCATGCATGCACACACATATGTGTTTATAGATGTATAAATATAGGCGTATCTGTCTCTTTCCACTCTCACAACAACTCCGGGAGGTAGGTGCTATTATTTATGCCCATTGCACAGATGAGTAAACTGAGGCAGGGAATGGCGCAAGGGCGATCTGAAGCTGGATTTCGGATCTGGTCATTCTCACCCCAGGTCTGGCATTCCATTCAGGCCCCATCCAAGGATCGGTATCAGACCACCCCCTTCCCCATCCCGAATAAACTGGAAGCTCCTCCAGGGCAGGGACAGATCCCCACAGCCTGGGCCGTCGGCATATAGGCCCACTCCAGCAGCTGCTCTCTCTCCCGAGCAGCGGCGCGGAGAGAGGGGAAGGGGTAAGCTGACGTGGCGGCTGCGCAGCCGCGCCTCGGGACCCCGGACACTACCCCTACTGCCTCCATCGGAACAGTCCGGGTAGTTCGGAACGTTTAGGTGACTCACCATGTCGGACGAATACTTCAAGGGACGAAGCCCCGGGGACCGTGCAGGTAGGAAGGGGGCCGGAAGTAGAGAGAGGGAGGAGGGCACGGAGGGTGAGGACTACAACTCCCAGGATGCATTTCTGTGGGTCGTCCCATTCTCCCGGTCATCTTAGGGGCGGCCCTCCAGTGTGCACAGATTTCTGAGCGGTGAACACCCAGTCTCTCCAGCCTTGGAGGTTCTTGATGTCTTGGCTTTTCAGAGTCCCTCGAATTTCCCGCGTTTCTCTTCTGGTCTGGGCATAGAGCCGTAGGTCCTAGCTTTGGTCCCCTCAGGATGGGCGCTCCCAGATCCCTGGGTAACAACTCGCAACAAAGAGCAGAATCTAGCACTTACGACCGACCCGAGGTGGCGTGGGGCGAGACGGGCGGGCGCGGGCGCGGCTGTCTCCACTCCATCATCTCCTGACGCCACTTGTAGGGCTTCCATCTCGGGTCGGGCGAGGTGGGCATTACTGGCGTCGCTCCAGCCGACCCCTCTGTGGGCTCCGAGATGCTGCTCGAAGCCGGGGAGGGAAATCATCAGAAGCCCTGGCCCCAGACATCCACCTGCTAGCTTTATGCCTCGATTTCCTTACCTGTGAAACAGGTAGCTTTATTAGAACTATGTTTTAAAGTTGGTAAGCGAGCGGGAGGTCACGGTAAGTGATGTCGCTGCTTTGACCAAACCGAGCGACATTTAAGTTGACAATCACTTCTTGGCTGTATGAAATTGATTGTACGCCCATCACATCCCCTTTCTCCGGCCCCCTAAGTGGAGGCATCTGCCAAGGTCCTGCCTTGGCTCCTCTTCAGCTTCTCCCCAAGTGAGCCAGTCCACCCCCTTGAATTCAGTGATTGTGTCCCAAGGATTCCTAATTTTGTTTTTTTAACCCTTACTTTCAGTCTTATTGATTCTAAGGCAGAAGAGTGGTAAGGGCTAGGCAATACTTGCCCGGGGTCATACAAGTCAAATTTGAACCCAGAATCTCCATTCTTTAAGCCTGCCCTTCAATCCACCGAACCTCCTAGCTGCTCTCCCCTAACCTGAGGCAGTCAATGCATAGTTACCAAGGAAACAAGTTATATTGAAATAAGGTTATAAAAAAGCAATTTTTTAAACAAGTTCAAAGACCCCTGTAAGTCTTTGCATATGATTTTCAATCTATACATTGGGTCCTTTTCTTTCTCCCAACATCTTTTAACTGCTAGCTGGACATGTCCTCTATACCTCAAGCTGCCAACCTCAACATATTCCCATCTGAATTTAATACCTTTCCTCTTCCTTTCTGTTTCTTTTGATACCACTTGCCTTTAAGTTCCCTGTTACCTAGACTCTTCAAGAGTCAATTAACTTAGTTCTCCCAAACCCTGCACAACTGATCAAATCAATTCATTTTAAGTTACTGTGTTACACTCAGAGTATATACAGAGGCAAAAATGAAGCAGTCCTTACCTTGGGGGAGCTTACATTGCTCTAAGGACCCAATATGTTCACAAACAGAAATAGGAAGCTTCAGTAAGAGGGGCAATTGTGTGTATGTTTGAGGATGGGAGATGGGAAGGTAGTGAGGATCCTCTACAATCGGGCTTTAACAAACCCTTCAAGCCCCTTATGTCTCTAAAATGAGATCCATTTCAGACACTGAGTTTGAGATAAGCTACAGGACAAGAGTGTTTTTGAGTTTTAAGTGAGATAACGAATGTAAAGTACTTTATAAACCTTAAAGTGTTATATAAATAAATGACAATTATTTTTATTGTTGTTATTAATCTATCATTTCCAGGCCTCAGGGCTGGTGATGATTTCATTCCCCAAGCCCCTTATTGCACTGTTGCTAAGCTCAAACAATGTTTGTAGAGCAATACAGAAGTGTGCTGGTAAATGTTTAACAACTGGGCTCTCCAGAAAAGGGGAAAAAAAAGTATGCATACACAGTTAAAAAATTCTTCTTAAAAAATAAAAACCCTTACCTTTCTTCTTGGAGTCAATACTCTGTATTGGCTCCAAGGCAGAAGAGTGGTAAGGGCTAGGCAATGGGGGTTAAGTGACTTGCCCAGGGTCACACAGCTAGGAAGTGTCTGAGGCCAGATTTGAACCTAGGTTCCTGTCTTTAGGACTGGCTCTCAATACACTGAGTTACCCAGCTACCCCCTGCATACAAACTTTTTAGTTTAACTGAATTATTAACACTTTAAGTCCAAACAATCAACAAAACAATAAACCAAGTCTTGATTTGTAGCAATTAGACATTTGTAGCATTCTAGACAATGGTCCAATCTTGCATGCAATGCCACACTAATACCTGCTTGCAACTTGTCCCCCATATCTGGAATACATTCCCTGCACATCTGTGCTTTACAGAGTTCTTTTCATTCAATGCCCAGCACAGGGGGCCATCTCTTCCACGAGGATTTCTAATCTATCCACCACAGGCAAAAATCATTCTCTAAAATTTATCATTTAGCTCTTTGTGTAGATTTCTCTTTTACAAGTGATCACATTAGCTTTTGTACTATTAGATTGTAAGCTCGAAGGCAAGGATTGTTCCATTTTTTATTTTTGTAAATATTGATTCTAGTCTAGTGGTGGAGGGGGGAGAACTAAAATAAAAGGGCTCCTCTATTCCCCCCACCCACCCACACAAAGACCCTCATACACACTGAAGCATAGTTCTAAATAGATTGACAAAGGACAGAGGTAGGCATGGTGCTACATAAGAAAATTTCAGGAGAAAGCCTGATACAAAATTAATAAAAGTTCTCTGCTGTAAGAGGGAGAATTTAGAGATTTTATAGATATTAATTTAAAACGTGGCTGCCAGGAATCAACAATTCAGATTGATTCCGTAATTAAATCAGACCCAAGCCAGCATCAGATTAAGGCAGTTTAATTACAATCAGGAAGGTAAAGATATAGGAATAAAGAGAAAGGGAGAGGCTAATCCAGGCCTGCAGAGGCCTGGATGAGAGAGAAGGTTAAAAGGCTAAATAAATGAAGCTGCAAGCCACAAGGCTTAGCAACCAGAGAGGCTGGTGCCTACTTAAGGCAGAGTTTAGAAGCGGCCTAGGTAGGCCAAGGAAGTCAGCCTAACTTACCCACGTGACAATACAGAGTGTAAGCGTTCTGTAGTCTCAGGAGATCCTTCAGCACCAAGTTCAAGGTGGGAACTGCCTCCACAGGAAGTAACCAACATACTTAAAGAGATGGTGTCTTTTGTCACTTCCGTGGGTCCACCTCTAATTCAAGTGGACAAATGGCAGTCTCTACACTGATTTTGGACTGCCCAAAGAGCA
>NW_025400177.1:0-1111 GCF_016433145.1 Gracilinanus agilis
CTCGTCATCTCAGTTTTGAACTTTTCAAGAGCTTGTTACCAGTTTTCATTATTATTTTGGGAGGATCTGGATGCTTGTTTGTTCTCCCCCTCTATTTGCTCGGTTGTCTGAATTTTCTCTGTGTAAAAGTTGTCGAGTGTTAAAGATTTCTTTTTCTTGTTAATCTTTCTTGTCTGAGCTTTCTGATTCTGGGTAGCCATTGTTATCCCAGCAGCTTCTCAGCTTTATCCTCACGCTCATGGTCTGTCTGCAGTCTTTTGGGTCCTGAGGTCTGAGTTCTGGTTTTTCTCAAGGTCAAGCCCCCTGGTGGACCCCCTTGCTTGGTCCTCTACTGGAGGTTCCTTTATAAGTCTCAGGGCGCTGCTTCCACAGTCATATACCTGTCTGAGCTGGTTCCCCACTCAGGGTTTCAGAGCCTTTGCTCACGCTCACGCGAGTGCCTGTGTCTGCCTCCACCCGCACCTCTGTCTGTGCCTGTGCTCAGAGTCCATGCGCGTTCTTTAGCTTTTTGGGGTCCTAAATCTTGCTGCTCTCAGGAACAGTCCCTGGAGCTGCCAATGACTCAATGGGTGCCCCAAACATGCTCTATTTCTTTTTAGCTGGCTTTGGCGTTATAGGTGGTGTGTGTGTGGAGAGGTTGGGGGGGGAGTGGTTGCTCAGCCCACAATTTAGTGAGAGCTGTTTCACTCCTTTATAGCATGGAAATGTCCCGATTCCATGTACCTTCCACACTGCGCCCTGTTGTGTGGTCCCTCCTTTAGACTGGGTTTGTTTTTATGTCTCCCTGAGGAGTCTTATATGTTTTGGTCAGGAGAGGTTAAGAGCTGCTTTTTACTCTGCAGCCATCTTAACCTGGAAAAACCCCAACCTGGGCAAAATAGTTTTTAATGATTGCCTTAATTTCCCCTATTAGAGGTGACATATCCCTCTACATCTTTGATATTGTTAATCTCTTACCTCATCTTATTTATTTTTTGTTTTGATTCATCTACATCTGATAGAGGAAGGTACAGGTCTCCAACTAGTATATTTTTACTATCTATTTCCTCCTTAAGCTCCAATAATTTCTTCTTTAAGAATGAGGATGTTATACCATTTGGTGCATATATGT
>NW_025400178.1:0-1317 GCF_016433145.1 Gracilinanus agilis
TTTATCAGTCTTTTGACTTTGCTTTATTTGTTCTTGTTGTCTTGATTGATCATTAGCTTCTAATTGCTCAATTTTAACCTTTAGAGACTGGTTTTCCATTTCAATCTGGTCATTTCTGGTCTTCAATTTACTTGCCTCATTTTTGAATTGTGAAATTCTGCCTTTTAAATTGTTATTTTCTTGCCTGATTTTGGTTTCCAATTTGCTTACCATTTTGTTTGATTTTGGGGCATCTTTCTCCAATTGGGAGTTTCTGTCTTCTAACCTGTTAATTTCCTTTTGAGCTATTTCCCACTTCTCTAGCCAAATCTCTTCCATCTTTCTCATCATCTCAGATTTGAACTCTTCAACAGCTTGTGACCAGTTTTCATTATTTTGGGAAGGTTTGGATATGATTATTTGTTTGTTCTCCTCTGCTGTTTGCTCTGTTTACTGGATTTTCTCTGTGTAAAAGTTATTGAGTATTAAAGATTTCTTCTTGTTGGTCTTTCTCTTTTGGGGTTCTTGTGGATGGCTTGCCATTGTGAGCCACATGCTCTCTCAGGTTTATCCTCACACCTGGGTTCTGTCTACACTCTTTAGGCTCCTGAGGTCTTAGGTCTAGTTGTTCTCAGGTTCAAGCCTCCTGGTGGTCCCCTTTCTTTTTCCTCTGCCTGAAGTTCCTTTAAGAGTCTCAGGGCACTGCTTCCACAGTAATGCACCCCTCTGCAATGGGTCCCCACCCAAGGTCCGCACCTGCACTCAGGATCAGTGTCCGCAACTACGTCTGCACCTGAGCTCAGGATCTTTATCCATGCCTGTGATCAAGGTCCATGTTCAAAGTCTGCATGTTCTTTAGCCTCTTGGTGTCTTAAGTCTTGCTGCTCTCAGGAGCAGGTCCTGGTGGTCCCAGGTAGCTGCCAGGGACTTAATGGATGCACCAAACTTGCTTTATCTCTTGTGCTCTGGCTTTGACCCTGTAGGTGGG
Source organism: Gracilinanus agilis (assembly GCF_016433145.1). Classification (NCBI taxonomy): domain Eukaryota; kingdom Metazoa; phylum Chordata; class Mammalia; order Didelphimorphia; family Didelphidae; genus Gracilinanus; species Gracilinanus agilis. The sequence continues at coordinate 968 of NW_025400178.1, forward strand.
GGCAGGGAGGGGGTTAATCAACTTGCATTTTAGTGAGAGCTATTTCACCCCATTAAAGCATGGAAATGGCCTGATCCCACATACCTTCAATGCTTTGCCCTGTTGTGGACTCCCTTCGTTCATCTGGATTTGTTTTTACGTCCTCTTGAGGGTCCTATATGTGTGGGTTAGGAGAGATTAACTGCTTTTTACTCTACCACCATCTTAACCTGGAAGCCCCCCACTAGTATAGTTTTGCTATCTATTTCAACCTTGAGCTCCATTAGCTTCTCCTTTAGAAATTTGGAAGCTATACCGTTTGGTGCATACATATTGAGTATTGATATTTCTTCATTGTTTATACTGCCTTT
>NW_025400179.1:0-1551 GCF_016433145.1 Gracilinanus agilis
AGAGAGAGAGAGAGAGAGAGAGAGAGTCTATTTCTCTAATCCAGGTGAGAGGTAATGAGGACCAGAATTAGAATGCAACTGAATGGAGAGAAGACATATTTCTAGGGTTTTGTCAGAGTAGGAATGACAGGATTTGGTGATGAGTTGGTTATTTGGCATGAATACTAGAGGGATGTCAGTGATAGACCCTGTGCACTGTGATAGACCCTGGAGATAAGTCCAAAGTGGAACATGCCCTCAAGAGCATTCAGAGCAGGTAAACTCCTCTGAGAAATATTGACACAACCACCAACGAGTGCATACCCTTAATGGATGAGCTCTTATCCACACTCTGAGATGCTACTGGACACCGTGAGAGCAAGGGTAAGATAGAGTTAACTGTCCCTTCATTTACTCTTAGCCATTCAACAAACTCATTCGTTCACTCCTCCCACCTCCAAAGATGCATCAAGATTCCCCTTTCACACAGAAGAAAAACAACTGCTTGATCACATGAGTTGATGGGGATAGGATTGGGGATGTACACTCTAAGCATAATGCAAATATTAATAATATGGAAATAGGTCTTGATCAATGACACATGTAAAACCCAGTGGAATTGCTCATTGACTGTGGGAGGGGGGTGGGAGGAGGGGAGATAAAGAACATGATTCATGTAACCATGGGAAAATATTCTAAATTAATCAATTAAATAAAATTTTAAAAAAAGCAAAAAGATTTCTCTTTCATAGAATATTGGACTAAATGCTGGAGGAGATACAGAATTTAGTTAAGAAACACAGAGTATGCCCTCATGGAGCTTCAAGTCTTGGAAAGGGATGAAAGAGACAGAGACAGGAATGACCAATGATGGAACACGTAGACTGGAACCTAAGCTCCTTGGGGGCAGGGAGCTCCTTTATGGCCAGTGTCTGACATGGAGCATGTGTGTTTAATGCATGTTTATTGATTGATCGAAAACAAAACTTGATGGGAGATCAGAAGAAGGTCATTGCGGACAAGGGTGGGAGATCAGCGATGATCATTTTTGTAGACTTTGATTCAATCACGATAATAAACTCTTTGAAAACAGGTTGTAAATTGGGGGTTGTGGCCTTTACCTATTGCAAGTCACTAAGGAGTGATAAAGAGGAGAAACTAATTGTCTTTAGTATCCATTTTTGCTTTAATTTCACAAGGGCAAGCTGCTAAACGGAGACTGCGGTAAACAGCCCATTAGTTAAAATACTTGAGTGAAAACACACAGCAAGGGAGGATAATAAGAGTTCATTTCATCAGCCAGGCTTTCCCCTCCTGCACCCAGCAGCTTCCCACTTCTATTTAAAGGCACACAAAGCTATTAAATAGGCCACTCCTTTGTTAGAGGAGGGGCACGAGAGCCAACAGCCAAGACTTCAGAGGAAGATGACCCTCAGACCAAGAGAACAGCGTGGCTAGGGGACCAGTGACCAGTGGTAGGAGGTGGAGCATCTTGTTGCCTATTTCTACAAAAAAGAACAATTACCAAGCTGCCCAGAAGAACCTTCAGAAGATATGTCTGTGGCAAATAAT
>NW_025400180.1:0-1106 GCF_016433145.1 Gracilinanus agilis
GTCGTATACCCGTCTGCACTGGTTCCCCACTCAGGGTTTCAGAGCTTTAGCTCATGGCTGTGTCTGCCTCCACCCACTCCTCCGCCCGCACCTGCTCTCTGAGCCCGTCCTCTGAGTCTGTTTTCTGCGCCCTGCTCCCGAGCTCAGAGTTCGTGTGTTTTCTTTAGCTTTTTGGGGTCCTAAGTCTTGCTGTTCTCAGGAACAGGCCCCGGAGCTGCCAATGACTCGATGGGTGCCTCTAACTTGCTCTATTTCTTTTTAACTTGCTTCGGCGGTATAGGTGGTATGTGTGGAGGGGGTTGCGGTGGGGTGGTTGCTCAGCCTGCGATTTAATGAGAGCTGTTTCACCCCGTTATAGCATAGAAATGTCCCGATTCCACGTACCTTCCACGCTGTGCCCTGTTGTGGGGTTCCTCCGTTTGTCTGGACTTGTTTTTATGTCCCCTTGAGGAGTTTTGTGTGTTTTGGTCAGGAGAGGTTAAGAGCTGCTTCTTACTCTGCCGCCATCTTAACCTGGAACCCTCTAAACGACTTTTTAAAGGAGATGTTCAATTGAATTTTAAGGATACAACTAACAAAAAGTCACAGCGGGTCATTTTTCTAACCCTGGACAGCTTAGGAGGTTAAAAGAGATGTCTCTGGACAGTGGGTTGGTTAGGGAATGACTGAAAGGGCAATGAGGCAGAAGCAATAGTAGCTGTGGCTCTGGAAGGCAGCAGGGGCCTCAACAAGTTCCCAGACACAGTAAGAAGATTAAAAAGCTGGTTAGAAAGAAGTTATTTGAGGACCCCTGTGCTAGTACTGAACCCAGGACTGGGAGCCATTTACCAACTCTACCGCCATTACTGTTTTGTTCTAGGTTGGTGAGGAGTGCTTGTAGTTGCAAAAGAGCAGGAGCCCTACCTGGTTACTGGTCAGAGTTTCAGGTTGGAGAGTCATAACGGAGCAGGGTCCTACCTAGGTAAGTACCAGAGAATAGACCAGGAGAGCAGTGACCACATCTTTACCAGAATCACAACACCCTAGACTAAGTGCTTAAAATTTACAGGACCCCAGAAGTAGCTATGAAAATAGTAGAGCATAAAAACCTATAACTTGGGATTATT
>NW_025400181.1:0-1074 GCF_016433145.1 Gracilinanus agilis
ACACCTAGCAGATTGGCTAAAATGATAGAAGGGGAGAATAATGAATGTTGCAGGGGATGTGGCAAAATTGGGACATTAATGCATTGCTGGTGGAGTTGTGAACTGAGCCAACCATTCTGGATGGCAATTTGGAACTATGCACAAAGAGCTCTAAAGGATTGCCTGCCCTTTGATCCAGCCATAGAATTATTGGGTTTGTACCCCAAAGAGATCATAGATAAACAGATTTGTACGAAAATATTTATAGCTGCGCTTTTTGTGGTGGCAAAAAACTGGAAAACGAAGGGATGCCCTTCAATTGGGGAATGGCTAAACAAATTGTGGTATATGCTGGTGATGGAATACTATTGTGCTCAAAGGAATAATAAACTGGAGGAATTCCATGTGAACTGGAAAGACTTCCAGGAATTGATACAGAGTGAAAGGAGCAGAGACTGATACACTGTGATATACAGAGACTGATACACTGTGGTAAAATCGAATGTAATGGACTTCTGTACTGGCAGCAATGCAATGACCCAGGACAATTCTGAGGGATTTATGGAAAAGAACGCTACCCACATTCAGAGGAAGAACTACAGTAGTGGAAACACAGAAGAAAAACAACTGCTTTAACACATGGATTGATGCGGGCATAGTTGGGGATGTACTCACTAAAGGACCACACCAATGCAACTATCAATAATATGTAAATAAGTCTTGATTGGTCACACATGTTAAAACCAGTGGAAATGTGCATTGGATATGGGGGGGGTGAAGGGAGGTGAAGGGGAAAGTAAAAACAAGAATCATGTAACCATGGAAATTTTTTCCAAAAAAATAAAATATTAAAAAAAATTAAAAATTAAAAAAAAGGCCCACAAGCTATAGGACGGCTGCTTGCCTAGATTTGTAGAGTTTCCTTACCAAGATTCCCTTATAGCAATACTAAGTCTGGTACAAGAAAAAAATATCCTATAATGTAGAATTATAGTCTGGATAATTCTATTTTAGTTGAACTAACAGCACTATATAGTTCAACTGCATGGTGGGTTAAATAGGCTTTTGTGGGTTAGTATGGGAACCTAAGCACCA
>NW_025400182.1:0-7183 GCF_016433145.1 Gracilinanus agilis
GAGAGAGAGAGAGAGAGAGAGAGAGAGAGAGAGAGAGATTTTGTAAGAGAATGTAAGTGTTCCCAATAAGTTCAAGTTATCAGATTTAGAAGAAGGATCTAGTATCCTGAGAAAAAAATTTGTTTAAGAAACTTTTAGGGATCTTTAAAAATCATGCAAATACAGGGCATTGTGGAGGATGCGGCTAGACCAATACTTAAAAAGGGATTTTAGCAGACTATATGCTCAATATGAGCCAAATGTATAATGTGGCAGCCAAACAGCAAATGATGTTTTTCTTTCAAACTTAAGTTGTATTAATAGAAGACCATATACTGTTCTGGAAAAGTATAGTTATAGTTCAGCTATACTCGGCTATGTTGCAATGATGCAAACTACCTCCTCACAGCATGCCAGCACAAATTTCATCAGTGAGTCCCAGAAGGACTCCTGATAGAATAGTAACCAAATAGGACTCATTTTTCCCATTCCCTGGTGCTGGCTGCTCTAATCTCCATGAAGTCTACCTAAAGAGCTATAAAAGTGAATAGATCTTATAAAAATTATATAGCAAAGGCAAAAACCATTACGAAATAAAAATCAAGGAATCTGAAGGGTTACCTCTTTGATGATCTAGCACTGACATTTAATGGGGAGAAAATGTGTGTTCTTAATTCTACTAAGCATTACAGAAGGAACAAAGAAAGAGAAATGCAGAGCTGGGTTGGTTTTGTTCTAATTTTTGAGGAAAGGGATTTTAAAAAAGGAAATAAAGGAAAGAGAAAAAGAATTATCTAAGAAAGAAATTAAGGTTAAGGGGAGGAACTTGCCATTTCTCAAAATGTGTATGTACCACAAGAAGAGTATACAAACAGAAGGTGGTGTAGGGGAGAGGCCACTTCATGCATCTCAGATTATCTGAAATGGATAAAGAAGAGTTGAACACATGCATACAAAAAAAATTTAATTCCACAGGGAGAGGGATAGAGTAGTTTGTGAGAAATAGAGAACAGTATATTTTGTATGAGAGGATAGAATTCAATTATGGATGGTGTATTAAAAAAGAAGTATTAAATAGAAAGAATGAAATATAAGAATCAATGACTGAGATGGGTAAAAAGAATAGGGATAGAATTGCAAAAGTAGACCATGTGAGTTGTGCAGTATAGTTTTCTACAATATTTTGATAGCATGAATGAGAAAAATCAAATTAATAATCATAATAGTTAAAGTGAGCAAAATGAAGACAACCAATAAATAAACAAATATAGCAAAAAAGGATTACTTAAGAGAATTCATCAATAAGAGGTTAATGAGAAACATAGCTGAATTATAAAAATTCACCTAGAGTTAAAATAAGGAGCTAGAGAAGAAGTTACCTGCCTCAGGTAAATGCAAAAAATAGGTGTGATAATCATGACTTCAGACAAGGTCAAAGTAGAAATGAGCATGATTAAATAAAAAAGAAGAGGGAAAAAAATCCCACTTGAAGGCATAAAAGATAATGAAATACTACCAAACATTTATCCTTTATATACAATATATATATGTATGTATATATATATATACACACACACATATATATATGTGTATATATATTTACAAAATGACTGAATCTAAGTACTTAAAAAATAAATTAATTGAATTACAAAGAAAGAGGACAGCAAGATATTATTATTTGGTTGACCAATGTGTCACTTTTATGCCTAGAAATATCTTATAAAGCCCTAGATAGAATTTTAGAAAAGATAGATATAATAGAACTCTGGTAATTACTAGATACAAATCAAAAGGATTATAGACAGATAGATTAATAGATAGAGGGATAAATGGGTAGATAGATAGGTAGACAGACAGATGGATGATAGAGCTTTCTCAGATATGTGACTGTTAGAAAAATACAACTCTGAGAATCACTTATATACCTGTAAACAGGGAAAAAACAGGTCTTTGGGGACTGGTTTGTATTTGATGATGGAATTCTGATTACGAAGTTCAGGGAATCAATGATGTACTGAGAAAGGTAACATTGAATGAATGTAGACCTCCAAATGAAATATTTTCAAAACCATAGATCTATGTATTTCCCAGATTTCTAACCTATAGTGAGAAGAGTGAATATGAAACAATATTTACCATATTTAAATACAGGATAAACTAGATTTCCCATAAAAGGCTACAAAATAGTCCATATGAATCGTTTAGTCCAGAACTACACCTCTCTAGACTAAGTTTTTAGGAAGCTGCTCGTTTTATTTATGTAATATACTGGTCATATAAGGATATAAAAAAGGTCCACTCATGAAGTGGGTCAGGGTTCTTAAGACTTGGCATCTGTCCTAAGACTTCATGAGTCAACTCATCTTGCCCTGCGGACTAGAAAGTTTCCACAAAGATGAGAGGACTATGTCTTCCTCAATCAACTGCTGGGATATTCTTCTTTGATATCTTTTCTATGCTATGATTAAGTAAACTTTTTTTGTAAGCTGTTGAATGATCGAAAAGTGCCTCATTTCATTCCAGTATCAGCCTTGATGAACCAGTCAGGTCCAGCTATAACAGGATCATATGTATGAATTCATATTTATACCTAAATGCCTTTTATTGTTTAATGAAAAAAATTGTAGGGATAACAATCTACTTAAAGTCCCATACTTTAGTTGGAAATAATTTGACTTCTATGGTTGTTGTAGAAGACATTAGCTCAAGATGTAATCTATTTAAGATCTATTTAAATCTGAACTCAAATTTTCACATATAGCATACTGTAAAACTGAATGACTATAAAAACTAATGACATTCTTTAGAACAGATGGTAATGTTGTAGATATAAAATTATGAAAATAAGGTAAAATGCTGGCATTATGTATCTTAGAGCCTAAATAACAACTGGCATAAAAATGTCATCAATCATCAGTATTTGCATTTTCATTATGACTCAAACTTTAAATGTGAAAGCATGGGCTTCATCTATGTTTTGTTACTGCCATTTTCCAACCAAGAGCTTCCAAACAGATTTTATTTTATTGAACCACTACATTATAAAATTATTTTTTAAAAAAAAACTTCTGATATTCTAATGGAGAATTTATAGAACAAAACTTTTAGTTCTAAATCATTTGTTCTCTTTTCTTTAAGGCATCATTGCAATTAACAAAGCTAAAGCATAGTTTTAAAAAGCAGCTAAACATGTTTTTGTAAGCCTTTGTTAAAGTTATTTTCAGATTTTTCTTTCATGGACAAAGTAGCAAGTTAGCATTTTAAAATTGCTTAAGTAGTTAAACAGTATGCTTCATCTTAAACTTCAAAATGAAGACAGCTGTTATGACTCTTCAACCAAAATTTCCCCCCAATTAAGTAATACGATAGTAAAAATCAAACTGAAAATATAGTTCATTTTTTATTTCACAAAGGAAATTCAAATTGAGAGGGAAAAAACCACTGAGAATTATATGGTATGGTTGCTAAAATATTTGTAATCTAGATATTAAAATATTTAATAGTTTCAGAAAAGACAGGAATATGTTGGAATTGTATGCCTCCAAAACTTAATTTAGCATAACACTACAGTAAAAGAAACAGTTGGAAAAAGTTCATATTATTAAATTATTTTTGATATTCATCTACTTTCTGAAATGAGTTCCTTATCAATAGTCAGTGCCAACATTAAACATTCATTTCAAGTATAGTATTTTCAAACTATGAGATTAGTGCATACAAAGGACCTTTCTTGTTCAAGCTTAAAAGCTGGCTGAGGTAGGAGTGCATCTAATGGGAAAATATTTCCTAGTAGAAAATGCAAGATCAAATTTCTTCACTCAATGCACAAAGCTAAATTGAAAGCGTGGCTTGTCAGCAAATGTTTTAGCTCCAATGAAGTTCATGCCTACCTTCAGTACTCTAATTCTACATAATTTATCTATATGACATTCTGTATTATAACCCAAGAAGACTCTTACATCAAAACGTTCTCATAATTAATACACTTGAATGTTTTGAATGCTAATTTTTAGAAGACAATCATTAAAGAGAATAGAAAGTTATTTCAATTGAAAGATAGAAACAATTCCAAGAATCTTTCACTGACAAGATGAAATTTTTTTTAATCTATTAAGGAAAATAACTCTTTACTACCAAATAATGTAATACTATCAAAATAAGAAAGGATAAAAATAATAGTCAATAAAGTAAAGTGTTCATAAAGGGAACCTTCATCAACATTAGCAAAAATGTCAGCTAAGGAAATCTAAATTTAATAGCAGAGTGAATGAAACAAGCAAAGCTATTTCAGTAAAGTTTTGCTTGTTTTTACTTAGAGCAAAATGTAAAAGTAGGAAAAATAAAAAGATAAAAGGAGAACTCTCATCTTTTTATAGAGGAAAGTTTCCTGCCAGTCAAGGGAAAAAAGTCAAGAATCAAGTAACCTAGGATTAAATACGAATTCAGCAAAGCTAGATGGGAGTAAGTAGAATCACAAAACTAAAAAGCAGGTTAATGCAAGTGATAGGTCAGATCTGGTCAAAGGAGGAGCAACCAATAAGTAAAGCAATTTGCATGCTAAAGGGATTCTATGGTAGTACAAATTTGGCCACCATAGGATCAGACAAACTGACTGGAGAAGTCTTTTCCAGTTCCCCCTGTCATATCTAAGAGAGCAAAGATACATTAGCATTTAAGTTTTGTTAATGCAAAAATATATTAAAATGAAAAGTTCTGAATTTGGTTGATTGTTTAGGTAATAAACTTCATGTTGCAAGTCAAGGTTTTAATTAAACTTCTTTCAAAACTTTGGGGAAAATCTCATTTGCATTTTATCTAAATGATTCTCATGTCTTCTCATATGTGGAATTCTTTAAAGTAAACCTGTAAAATGAAATCTCAAGAAATTCATTTGAGATCATTTCCAGGAAATTTTTATAAACACACATACACATATATATATATATATTTATATACACATCCATCTACATATATATATATCTAGGCATATACATGCACACGCATACATCTATAACATAGATGTGTATATATCTAGATATACAGATGTATTTACATATATATACCCGTGTTTATATTATGTGTATATATGTGCATATTCCCAATTGCTCAATATCTATTTTCCCACTTTAATTAAAACTGCTGAAAAATAGTTATATAAATATGTCATTTAAAAGCATTCTAAAGATCAGAGTAACTCTTCCCATGAAGCCATTTGAATAATTACAAAGAAAATATTAAAAATTTGTGATTAATAATTATTATTTCCTTTAAATCTATCAATTCCACACACTAACATATATAATATTCTAGTTCAAAAAAATTATAAAGTCTATGGAATGCAATAGTTTGGGTTTTTTGAATCACAAAATGTAGTCATTTTGTCAGTATCCAGAAACAAAGATAATTTTCCTTCTGTTATTTTAGAAAAAATCCTTATTATTTAACAAAAAAATTAGTTGATAATTTCTATAGTAATTATTTAAGTATAATATACAGACACATAAAATGTAACTTCAATATTAACCAAATGAGTTAATATTGTATTCTTTATTTCTCTTATAAATATAAATTGATTGGATATTGTTATGAAAATTTATTTTATAAGCTTAAAATGTAAATTTTTTTGACTAGAAAACACACAATGTTCTTTTGAGAACTAAATTCATGATCTAACATTTATCCTTGACTGTAAAGGAATTATGTAATAAAGAGGAGGAAAGCCCTTTAAAATACTGAAAAAAATTTATCCACTTTTAAGGATCAGCTTTTTGTTGAGGAAGAATCTCCCTAAAATGCTAGAAGCATATACTCATTCATATCTATGTCTACCAAACAGCTATAGTCATTAGGCCAGATCAAGATGGTGACCCAGGAATAAAGAATTCAAAGATGGCAAAATAAAATGTTCTCTCTTGAACTGAAGTAATTTAAATCAAATGTCAAGAAAGAGTAGCACCCTTAATGTGAGGGCTTGTGGAGCTCTTTTGAGGATGGCTTATTGATCTTTGAGGTCCACCTTCATACAATTTTCACCAATGGTTTCAAGAAGCTGTATCATGTGTAGTGGCCACACTCTGGCTATAAGAATGACAGAGCCAATAACCAATGTTATGATAGAGGAGAGAGAGAGAGCATCTATGAGGTGAGACTCCCTTCTAGCTTTCCCCTTCCACCAAATATACCCTGAGAGACTTTAAGGGTATCACCCCCAAACTGGGTGACCTAGGTGGTCATGCTACCCCACAGGAGTTGGGGGCAAGGCTTCACTTTAAGATGAGGTATGGGGGACCCCAATCTGGTTCTGAATGAGAGTGGGGTTCATGCAAGCCTCCCCCAAGATCAGTCAACTTCACAGCAGGTAGTCTGGCTTCAAGATGGAGGCAGCCAGAACAAGCTGTGATTCCCCTCCCCCTTGTCTCTCAGGCACTCTGAAACGCTATCTGACTAATGAATGGCTTTTGTTCTTGGCAATTCAGGGGTTAGGGAAAGGGGGCAGAGGGATTTTGGGGTTCCCTCTTCTCTATTTCTATGGGGTCTGTCACTCGGGTGGGAACCTTTGGGGTTCCTGCTCCCAAGCATCTCCCCTTGCCACTTCTCCTTTGGTTTCTATTTCTATTTCTATCCTTTTCTATAATTGTAAGTTAGACCAGTAAGGGTCTCTCAGCAAGGTTGGGTAATGGGGGAAGGAGCCTAAGAGACTCACTTTCAAAATGGAGTCCAGAAACTTAGCTGACTGAAGTCTTGCTGGATGAGAAGCAATGGGATGCCTTGGACCAGGGAATTGAGGTATCAATGTCCAAAGAAAGATCCTCAGAAAGCCCTCAGGACTGGATTCGAGCTGGGATGTTCTCCTCCTCTCTCAGTCCTCCACCCGGCAGTCCTCCTTTTCCTTCTTCCTCCAGAGAATTACCAGACAGTCATTAACTGTCACCAATGGTCTTCTTCTGGCTCTTTTTGTCCCATCCCCCATGCTTACACCCAGACTCCAATTTTAGGAGAAGCTCTGGCAATGATGACTTCACTTTCTGCTCAACTCACACTGGAGACTTCTCCATCTCTTGCCAATCTCACCCCCACGCAAATACCTTTTTCACTTTCCCCATTCCCCTTTATGTGTTGTTTTCCCCCCTTGGGATATAAATTCATTCAGGACTGAAATTGCCTTATTTTCTTGTATTTATTCCATGGCCTGGATGTGTGGCAG
>NW_025400184.1:0-10058 GCF_016433145.1 Gracilinanus agilis
GCATTAGAAGCACTAGAATCCAGAATGAAGTGAGGCTAGTAAAAAATCCTTAAGATGAGAGCAAGGTTTGAGGGGTTTGGGGGGATTTTCTTAAGCTCCAGAAATGAAAAGACAAAGATCACTAAATGGATGGCATAGGATGGTGATGATCATAGACATCAGGGAGAAGTCAGAGCTGCTCAAACCATTTTGCTTCTGCTTTTTCTAGAAAGGAAAATTATGATTGGATCAGAAAAAGACCAAACAATAATGGATGTTAGCTGTGTGTTGCTCATTGTAGGGGATGGGATTTGCCTAAGTGTGGCTCCCAGGAAGGCATGAAGAGATATGTCTGGAATCTCACCCCTCTAAAAGGGAGTCTTTGATTCCTGTCTGGAGAGCAGGAGATTGGTGGTTGAGCTCTGTTCCCTCAGAGGGAAGATACTGGCCTAAAATTGTATAGTTGTGCATCCCCCGTCCTCTGGGGGGAACAATTTTGGTGTTCAGGTCACTTTCCTGGTTGCTAACGCTCAGAAAGGAAGGAATGTTGTGTTGTGCATTGGGACACCTTCTTAATGAAGAAAGAGCACCTGATGACTTGACTCCCTTCCCAACAAACATCCAGAATTATTTGCATTTTTCATTGTTGACTTGGAGTAATTTTTTTATGTTTTTTTTAAACCCTACCTCCCATCTTATAACTATGTACTGTATATGGACTATCTCCAAGGCAGAATTGTTGTAAGGGGCAGGCAATGTGGGTGGTTTGCCCAGGGTCACACTGCTAGGAAGTGTCTGAGAGCACATTTGAACTCAAGTCCTCCTGACTCCAGGCTTGGCTCTCTACTCCCGAGCCACTTAGTTGCCCCAGTTGTTCATAATTTGTCATTTCCCCCTTGAAAATCAATTATTCATATTCTTTGGTTTTCTTGAACAATGGCTCTGACTCTTAGATATTTGTCTTCATTCCCTATAGATTTTTGCTCCTAAAATCTTTCCATACTATTTTTCTTTCCACCATTGTGATCATTTTGGGGGTTGTTTTCCTGGACTTACTTCCTTCAGTCTATGTCAATTCAGGCAAGTCTTCCCAACATCTCTGAATTCCTCATATTTGTCCCAATAATATTTTAAGGCTTAACTCATCTCTCTTTATTCCTTCAGGGGCTAAGAAGTGATTTCCTAATAATAGCCTTGTGACATACATAGCATGAGGCTCTTTAATTCTGTTTTCCACATAAGGAAATAGACTTGGAAAGGTCCCCTTTCCCAGGCTCACAAAGGGAGTCAACTCCAGGGACAATGTTTTCTTTACTACAAGGTGGGTTAGTAGCTTTGGCTCTACCAGTTGGACTGATTCTGCTGGACATTGATGACTCCCATCTGTGCTTCCTCCCACCCTCAGGGAGTTATCCTCACATTGCCTGCCTCCTCTTCCAGGTAGTTTGCTCTGCTTGGGTCTTTCCCCTCCATTCATTTCATTTCCTAGCAGCAATCAACTTGGGGCTGAGAAGAGATGGAAGGTGACTGAACAATAACTCATGAAGACCAAATGCTTCAGGGCAAGAGAGAGAGCATCAAACAGGCTCAGATCCTGTGTGACCCTGGGCAAGTCCCCTGAATCTCTAAGCCTCAGTTTCCTCATGTGTAAAATGAAGAACAGAATAGAACACAATCGAATAGTATCCTTACATAACCAAGGACTGTGGGGAAATCACTTATAGCACTGTGATATAATAAGGGGCTTAATAGATGATCATGAACTGATAACTACAAATGAGTAATTGTTGGAGCTTCTTCTTTCACCATTTTCAGCTTTCTCCTCCACCACAAGGTGGTACCCAAAGTTTCTTCAGGAGCTCTGGGTAATCCTTCTCTCTACCTATCTCTCTCTTCCTCTCTCTCTCTCCTTCTGTCCATACATCCATACATATATCCATACATCTATCCAACCATCTATCTATTTATATCCATCTATCTATCTATCTCTCTCCGCCTCTATCCCTCTTACCCGCTATGCTTCTGTACACCCATCTATCCATCCATCCATCTATCTATATCCATCTATCTGTCTATCCATACACCTCTCTCCCCTTCTCTCCCCCCTCTTACTCTATCTGCCTATCTATCTATCTATCTATCTATCTATCTATCTATCTATCTATCTATCATCTGCCTATCTGTCTGCCTGTCTATCTTTCCCTTACTTTATGTCTTATAATCAATATTGAATATTGATTGATTCCAAAGCAGAAGAGCAGTAAAGACTGGGCAATTAGAGTTCAATGTCTTGCTCAGGGACACACATCTAGGAAGTGTCTGAAGCCATATTTGAAACTAGGGTCTCCTATCTCCAGCACTGTGCTATCTAGCTGTCTCATAATCCATATTTCTGGTACTTTCCCCCTTTTTTTTTTTTTTTTTTTTTTTTGCACTGAACGTGATGACTTTATTGATGGTACACAAGATAGGACTATGCTCCTCCCCCCACTACAGGGGTGCCTGCGGCAGGGATGTGAAGAGGGCATGGGATCCCCAGCACAGGGACATAGGTTATTATGGATGTGGGCTCCCCAGTGGTGGAGCTACTCTTTTTTTGGCTGGGGATGAAGATCCATCATGGCTTTCCACTTTACTCCTTTGTGGCCATGTACTTCATGAGGTCTACTACACGGTGGCTGTAACCGTACTCGTTGTCATACCAAGAAATGAGCTTGACAAAATGGTCGTTGAGGGCAATGCCAGCGCCAGCATCGAAGGTAGAAGAGTGGGTGTCGCTGTTAAAGTCACAGGATACTACCTGGTCCTCTGTGTAGCCCAAGATGCCCTTTAAGTTCCCCTCTGCAGCTTGCTTCACCACCTTCTTAATATCGTCATATTTGGCAGCTTTCTCCAGGCGGCAGGTCAGATCCACCACAGACACATTGGGAGTAGGAACACGGAAGGCCATGCCTGTGAGCTTCCCGTTCAGCTCAGGTATGACCTTGCCCACAGCCTTGGCGGCACCCGTGGAAGCAGGGATGATATTCTGGGCAGCCCCACGCCCATCCCGCCACAGCTTGCCAGAGGGGCCATCTACTGTCTTCTGGGTAGCAGTAATGGCATGGACTGTGGTCATGAGTCCTTCCACAATGCCGAAGTTGTCATGAATGACCTTGGCCAAGGGGGCCAAGCAGTTGGTAGTGCAGGAGGCGTTACTGACGATCTTGAGGGAATTGTCGTATTTCTCATGGTTCACCCCCATCACGAACATTGGGTCATCAGCAGAAGGGGCAGAGATAATGACTCGCTTGGCTCCACCCTTCAAGTGAGCCCCGGCCTTTTCCATGGTGGTAAAGACGCCAGTGGATTCCACAACGTACTCGGCTCCAGCATCTCCCCATTTAATGTTAGCGGGATCCCGCTCCTGGAAAATGGTAATGGGTTTTCCGTTGATCACCAGCTTTCCATTCTCTGCCTTTACAGTGCCCTTGAACTTGCCATGGGTGGAATCATACTGGAACATGTAAACCATGTAGGAGAGGTCAATGAAGGGGTCATTGATGGCCACAATTTCTATGTCTTTGCAGCTGAATGTTGCCCTGGTCACCAGGCGTCCAATACGGCCAAATCCGTTGACTCCGACCTTCACCATCTTGTCTAAAGGATGTGACTGCAGCAGAGGATTCTGGCAGCGAGCTTGGGTGAAGAGCTGAGAGCCTCCCCCTTTTTTTTAAGGAGGAGATTCTGAAAGTTCTTCCTGGATAGGGTCAGAATTTGCCTGCTGGGGTGAGGGTCTGAACCTGGCCGCCTCATGTTCCCACATGGAGAAGAAAGTGGAGGAGCTATCCTCTCATCCCAGGCAGGGATGCTACAGAATCCAGGGCTCTGGCTCTCTAGCCAGGATGCTTCCATTGTCCTAGATGGAATTTCTTCCCCAAGCCTGCCCTTCATCCCAGGGCACTGAAAGACCTGGCCAGTGTATCTATTTGCATATTTGTTACAAGGTTTGATTTTTCTTTTTTCCTTCTTTCTAGTAAGGAGGTCAATGTGAGAGGAAGAGAATGTAGATTTTTGTTAACTAAAAAAAATTTTAAAAGAGGAATGTACAGTTAGGTGGCACATTGGATAAGAGCACCATGACTGGAGTCCAGAGGTCCTGGATTCAAATCTAGCCTCAGACACTTCCGTTGTGTAACCCTCAGTAAGTCATTTAACCCTGTTTGCCTAGCTTTTGCTCTCTTGTCTTAGGGTTGTTACTAAGACAGAAGGTAAAGATTTTACAAATAAATAAATACATAAATCTTTTTTTTAGGGAGGGAAAGATATTGAGAAACAACTCCTATTCCTGTCCTGGACTAAAACTTTATGAAACTATCAAACCTAACTCCCCTTATCCCTTACTTTCTGGACTTCTCCACCTCCAAAGGTAGCCTTGCTCCTGCTCCCACTTGCCTGCTTTTATTTATTACATGTTGTCTTCCTCCAGTAGAGTGGAAGCTATTTGAGCATTTGTTCTTGTTCAGTCATTGCAGTCATTCTAGACTCTCCATGACCCTATTTGGGGTTTTCTTGGCAAACATACTGGAGTAGTTTGCCATTTCTTTCTCCAGTTCATTTTAAGGAGAAGGAGACTGAGGCAAACAAGGTGAAGGGACTTGTCCAGGGTCACACAGCTGGTAAGTGTCTGAGGACAGATTTGTACTCAGGAGGATGAGTCTTCTTGATTTGAAAACCACCTAGCAGCCCTACTTACCCCTCTACTTAGCCTTCAGCTATCTAGCTACTCATTAATCTTTCTCAATTTGAAGAGGGAAAGTGGATAGCACCTTTTTAGAGAGAAGAAAAGGAATGAGATTTAGTATGTATTTTTCTACTTGTTACTGTTCTCATAACCTCAGTGAAGTTCTCTAAGTAGCTAGAATTTTATAAAAAATAAAGCAATTGAAATGTTTTCAAGCCAAACTAAAAGAATAAACACACACATATCCTTGGAAAGGGTCTTCTATATGAATGGCACAGTAAATGGTGCTGGGGATAAAAGAGGATGTCTCATCTGTAAAGCAAAGAGCTTGGACAAAATGATCTCAAAGGTCCTTCCCTTATCTAAAAATTAGGTCGGTTCTATTTTTTCATGTGGGCTTGAGCCATGAGTTATGGGCTTACTTACCTCATGAAAGCCCACTCAGCCACAAATTTCTCCCAAGCCTGGTCATCAAACAGCAATTGATTCAAATCTTCTCTCCTCTTTGAGGCCCCAAACTCCTCAAAATCATCCATTTCTGGCCAGGAAGAAGGAAAACAAAATGTAAGAAAAACATTGTGTAAATGCAATAGCTTCTTAAGCACCACCATCCCTCAGAGGAGTAGCTGCAACAGCTTTTCTAGTAACAAAATCTGCACACTTAGTATTGGGATGCCCACTAACAATAATGTGCCCTCATGAAGTAGAAGATTTGCTGCCAACACATAGAACACAGGCATTCTCAGACCAAAGG
Source organism: Gracilinanus agilis (assembly GCF_016433145.1). Taxonomy (NCBI): domain Eukaryota; kingdom Metazoa; phylum Chordata; class Mammalia; order Didelphimorphia; family Didelphidae; genus Gracilinanus; species Gracilinanus agilis. Next base: position 5,457 of record NW_025400184.1, read on the forward strand.
CTTACAAGATCTGAAATAACTTTATTAGGCAATGAAAACATCACTTTAAAATGCTGCACAACACTCAACCTTGCTACATTGCTTCCAGATCTACCAGTCAAAGGAGGACTATTGCATAGATGCGAATCATTAGTGTCTATGGCAGAAAAACCTTGTGAAAATCTCCTGGACACTCCTTTAGAAATGCAGATCTAGTTTTGTTTGCAGATGGTTCTTCATTTATCAGAGATGGGATATGTTATACTGGAGCAGCTGTAGTCACAGAATTTGCAACTCTGTGATCAGCTTCACTTCCATCAAATATAAGTGCACAAGTACAGGATTAATAGCATTAAAACAAGCCTGTACAATCACAAGAGACAAAAAAGCAACAATCTATACTGATTCAAACTATGCCTTTGTAATATATCATGCTGTGGGTACCCTTTGGTTTCAAAGAGGTTTCTTAACATCATCTGGCAAAACAATCGCTAATGCAAAAATTATAAATGAGGTTCTTTCAGCTCTACAACTACCTAAAACTCTGGCTATAGTACATTGCTCTGCACATACAGGTGGAACTGACGCAGTTTTGAGAGGAAACCACAGAGCACATGTTGCCACAAAACTTGCTGCTATAGAAGACTGAATTGATTTTAAATTTGTCAATCATAAATGAAGCAGATTTGTTTTTTGCATATAATGAAAAAGAGGTTAAAAATGGAAACAAAATTTTAAGGTTAAACAAGTTAATGGTGTATGGGTGGCCTCAGAAGGAAAACCAATTCTTCCTAGAACTTTTTATCAACAAATTTGCCAATCAATCCATAAAAATGGTCATTTTGGAACACAAAGCATTGTAGATTCGGTAAAGAAAATACAGATAGCCCCTGGCATAGCAAGCATTGCCTCAAAAGTCTGTGCAGCTTTTGCAACTTGCCAAGCGTATAATCAACATAGGTTTTGCAAAAAAATTGTTTGGGTGACATCCTTTAGCATATACACTATTTGAATATCTCCAAATTGATTTCATAGCAATTCCAAAAAATACTAAAACAAATTTTGTTTAGTTATAGTAGACCAACTAAACAGATGGCTGGAGGCATTCCCAATTGCAAGAGCAACAGCAGCGTCTGTATCCAAAATACTCTAAAAGAAATGACACCTAGATTTGGTTTACCGACAAGAATTGATTCAGACAGGGGAACACATTTTATAGATTTGGTTTTAGCACAAATAAACTCATGCTTGGGTATAACATCAAAATTTCATGTACTATACCACCCACAGAGCTCAGGACAAGTGGAGAGAATGAACAGAGAATTAAAAACAATGATTGGAAAATTATGTACTGAGACTCATTTGAAATTGCCTGATGTTCTACCGTTAGCATTGTTCTACCTGCAAATAGGCCAAAAGGAGATCTACACATCTCACCATTTGAGATGCTATTTAGTCATCCATGCAAAACCATTTAACCCTGTATATATGTCGTTATTAGGAGGAGATACAACTATTGCCACATATGTGGTGCAAGCTAGACCTATAGACTTCTCATTACATGATTTACATCTCAGAGATACAGTTTATATAAAGAACTTCCAGCAAACAGGCACAACTCAACCAGCCCAAGAAGGTCCATTCCAAGTACTTTTAACAACCCCTCCAGCAATCAAAATAGGTGAAAAGACATCATGGATCCATTGCTCTTGCTCTCATGTGAAAAGAGTAACTGCCATAAAAAAATGATTAGCTGCATGCATCAAGAACAAGACTACAGATACAACTGAACACTATTTTTAATGACATTGAACTAATCAAGAAGAAGACTACAAAGACAACTGGGCACTATTTTCAAGAACATTTCAATGAACTCTGGAACTTATATTTTGCAGTTCAATAAAAGGTTTGATTCTCTTGTACATAAAGGTTTGAAAGAGAATGAGTAATAATACTCAATTGGTAAGTGTATAATTTATGTTATGTTATAGGATTTAGGATTGCTATTTAAAAATAATATTAATATACCTTTATAGGATTATAGAAAAAGTTAAAATAACTATTTATATATTTATAGGATTATAATAACTAACTGATATGTAAATGTTTATAAAGTGTTACAAAGGGTTATAAGTGTTGATCAACACCCACCTAATGGGAGATGTTATAGGTATATAATGTGTGTATAAGGGTTTTGTATTTTTTGTGCATAGTAACAATAAGGTGAATTTGGATTCATGTCTATAGGTTCTTTTTTCTATAGAGTATAATAAGAATAGATTCATATTTCTGTATAGTAAGAATTGTGTGATTTCTGTGATGGTAAATATTTGTAATTGTATATAATTTGAGGCTTGCATGTTATAAGATTTGTTTTGCCTTCTTTCTTTTTCTCTGTTTCTAATATAGAATGTAAGATAGTTTTATTTGAAAGATCCATTGGGAAGATTTCTCTCCTAATGGATCTCAGGGGGAATATGTTAAAAGGAGTTCTCTTAATCCCTCCCTCTGTCTCTTTAAGAGGCAGAGGAATAGAAACATTGCTTAGTAAGAGTCTCTTAACTGACAGCCGTTACCTAGGTTCTGTTACTTAGGCGACAAAGGAGTTATATTTAGTAATAGTTTCAGTTAGAAAGGGCTTTTGTCTCTGGGTTCCCTGGGAGAAGAGTCTGTGTAGTTTTCTCTGAGACTAAAAGTTGGAAATAACTGACAGTTGGGAGTTTGGTGTAACTGACAGTTGGGCTAGAGAAAACTGATTTAAGATGGTTGTAAGTGATTGTAGTTGATGCTTATTGATTAGCTTAGGTAGGTAAGTAGCTGGTTAGTGAATATAATTTAGACAAAGAGTGTAGGAAGTATAGGTCAGGCCTGGCCCCTGGCAAAAGAAATTGTCCTTGAAGACAGATAGATTTAGTGTTTTTTAGAAAATTTTAGATAGGATTAGGATTTTGGCGTATAGTTATGAGTTCTCTCACTTTCCTCCTTTCTATTTCCTATCTGAACTTTCCTCAGGATAAACTAAGTGTTTTGTGTTTTACCAAACTGCTCTCCTGACCTTTGTTCAAACTCCTACCAAAAATTTAACCCTTCAGAGCATGCACATTAAAACAGTAGAGTGGTTTGGAGGAAAAAGCAGGCTAGGCTCCGTTTTTGCTGTGAAAAGGAACAAGCCTGCATTCAGGAGGTCTGAGGCCTGAAAAGGAACAGAAAACAGATGGCTGTAGATGTAAGGATTTGGGGCATGGAGTAAATGCCCAACATGGCTGAAAAAAAGATCCAGGTAGAGGACGGTGAGAGATATCTTACTCTAAGAGAGAGGCTGAAGAAGCCTTGGGGGCTGGCAGGAACCCGAGACTTTGGCAGACCTGAAGATTTGCCCCTCTCCATACTATCTGGGTGGATGCCTCAGTCAAGAAGCTTCTTAGCCACCAATGTAAGTATAAAATCACAATTCACAGTCAGAGTAAAGGAAAAGATTCTCTCGGTCAAGTTAAAATTTATTATAGGCTTTAGAAACATGCACTCCCTACACTTTCATTTCATAATGAATCAAGCAGCAAGGAAAGAGGCAAAAGAGTCAGGGCAGAGGCAAGATGCTTCACTTCTCACAGCAGCATTTAAAGGGATAGTGCTCTGGAAAACGCAAGATGGATTTTTTTGGTGAAGTTTTCAGACCCAGACCACACAAGAAGAATTTTTTAACATAATGTAAAAACTAGATACATTTAGTTAGCAGGATCCTGAGTTTATGTTTAATGATTTGTCTTATGTGTGTCCTCATTGCAGGTCTTGTCTTTGTGTTTTCTTAATTGGGTGTTCACAAAATACTGACCTCTACACTTATGGAGGACAAAGGCAAAATATATGTTCCATAATTTTTCTTTTTCCTTATCTCAAAAGGGCCCTCTGAGAGAAGAAAAAAGAGGAAAAAATTTTGAAACATACTAAGGGAGATTTTATCCCATAATTTGACTATTCACTTGGATTTAATCTTTTTTTTTTTTTTAAATCCTTACCTTCCATCTTGGAATCAATACTGTGTATTGGTTCCAAGGCAGAAGAGTGGTAAGGGCTAGGCAATGGGGGTCAAGTGACTTGCCCAGGGTCACACACTTGGGAAGTGTCTGAGGTCAAATTTGAACCCAGGATCTCTTGTCTCTAGGCCTGACTCCCAATCCACTGAGCTACCCAGCTGCCCCCTACTTGGATTTAATCTTAAAGATTGATATATGTAACTTTGGAAAGTTGCTAATGAGTCTGATAATGTACAGTGTAACTTCATGGTGTTAATTGTGTATCAGTTAAACGTGAAATGTTAGCTAAGTTTAATTCTGCGCAAAACCTATAGCTAGAGAATCCTTAGGACTGATAATGTATAATGATTTCAGTGAATTTGAGAATTGTCTGAATGCAATTAATAACCCGCCTGACACAAAGAGGGAATTTATATTTTACAGATTACTGGCTACTTATTAAACCTAAGATTTACAAGTATAAAATTTAGTCAGGAAACAAGACAGCTCTGAGGGATTTATGGTAAAGATGCTACCCACATTCAGAGGAAGGACTGCAGGAGAGGAAACATATAAGATAAACAATTGCTTGAATGCATGGGCTGAGGCG
>NW_025400184.1:10436-21443 GCF_016433145.1 Gracilinanus agilis
AACCAGTGGAAATGTGCGTTGACCATGGGTAGGGGGAGAGCGGGGGGGAGGGGGTGAAGGGGAAAGTAGGGGCATAAAGTATGTAAACAGGTTAAAAACGAATATTAATAAATGTATAATAATAAAAAAAAAAGAAAAAAATTTAGTCAGGAAAAGGTTGTAGTGTATTGTGGAGAACTTTCTCTGAGATTTAAAATATAGATTTTAAAATGAGATGTTATTTTAATGCATGTACTATTAAAAATGGTTACAAATGATCACATGATGGCATTGGATTTTAGGAGTTTAAATTTGGTGATCTGTAAAGATGAATCAACACAGGTATTAAGAATTTGGTATCTTGCACAAGATGGAATTTCTAAACAGTGTTGTACTTGACTGGGATATATAAAAAAATTTTTTAAAAGATGTGCTATGTATAAGAAGGAATTAACGTGTGTTAACTTGTAAATAACACAGAACTGCCAAACTAGTCAGAAAAACCTAGTCTTTAACCAGAATAAGGATAGGTTCAATATTTCTGCCAACACACAGGGCCCAGCTCTAAATACCAACAGGGCCCGCACCCTGGGGACTCTGGGAAACGTATGCCTGGGAGAAGGCACTCCGATAAATGCTAGCTCGGATGCCAGCTCTGCCCTGGGAGAGAGCAACGTGCTAAGTGCCAGCCCTCCAGAGAAACTGAACCTGGGGGTCCCTTTATATCTTCTGGGGAATCGGGTATGGGGAGCATGCAGACACACACCACAAACAGGTTGCAAACAGGTTGCAAAGGTATTAGGGAGCGGTCAGCTGTAACAAATCAAAGGCAAAGGCAAGGGTCAAACTTAGGAGCTTTGCTCCTGAGAGGGAACTTTAACCTAACAAGGGAAGCTTCTAAAACAAATAAAAGGCACTTTACATTTTCTAAGTCCACAAATTCCCACCCACCGCTAGGGTTCCCAAACAGTCTTAAAGTCCATAGTTCAAACTAAAACAGGGGTGCCTGGCACTGGAGTTTCTCAAAGGACAGGGGTAAACTGAGGCATCCAAATTTCACATCGACACATATATTCAAATATAATTTGTTAGAATGTAATAATGGGGGAACACAAAATATGTATGAATTTGTACTGTGAAGAAAATTAACTTTTATGTAAATCATGTATGTGTATAATGCAATTGGCAAGGGAAATTTGACCAGTCTAGAAATTGAATATGACTCAGTATTAGGTAATCAAAGTACAGATCACCTCTCCTCTTTTAATAGTAAGAGTAAAGAGGAGAAACTAGATGAGGTGAGAGAAACAGTAAGTAGATAAAGGTATAAAGAATACCAGTTCAGAGTATGAAAGAAATAGTTAATCCATTATGTACACATGTTTTAAGGTATAAAGAGAAAAAAATTGGAGGTTTTATTCTGCTTTGAGCAGAGGTTTGAAAGGAAAATTGGAATATAATGGAAGGTTACTAAGGGACTTTGATCAAAGTCAACTTGAAAGTTGTGGAGTTTTTCATTACTATCCATTGCGAGTGATTTATTAGCAAGCTTTTAAAAACATGCAGAATTTTAGAAGTAAAGTAACTTAAAATGTTAAAAAAAAAAAAGGAATGGAAAGAAAGAGATATTTTTTTCCTCAGCAATATACTTTTTTTTTTAAACCCTTGTACTTCGGTGTATTGTCTCATAGGTGGGAGAGTGGTAAGGGTGGGCAATGGGGGTCAAGTGACTTGCCCAGGGTCACACAGCTGGGAAGTGGCTGAGGCCGGGTTTGAACCCAGGACCTCCTGTCTCCAGGCCTAACTCTCACTCCACTGAGCTACCCAGCTGCCCCCAGCAATATACTTTTACTGGGAGTGAAGCCAAGCTTTGAAATAAAAACTGCTGAGGCTTTGAAACTTTTACAAAAGTAATTTAACCCCTTCCTCTCATATAGGAAGGAGAACAAAAGTATTGTCAGCTGGGTGGCTCAGTGGATTGAGAGCCAGGCTCAGAGATGGGACGTCCTGGGTTCAAATGTGACCTCAGGCACTTCCCAGCTGTGTGACCCTGGGCAAGTCATTTGGTCCCCATTGCCTACCCTTACCACTCTTCTGCCTTGGAGCCAATACGCAGTATTGACTCTAAGACGGAAGGTAAAGGGTTTACAATTATTTTACAATGATATTTAGGGACTATTACAGCAAAACAGTAAAAAAAGAATGACAACAAAGCTGATAACTATTGTGTGATAAGATTTAAAGATGACTATGCCTTAACTATATACTTCAGAGATTTTAGGGTAACCTTTTAAACAGGTAAACATTGTCAGTTGCCTTGTATGAATCTTAGAAATATAACTTAAAAAGCCCCCATTTCTTCTTCATTCAAAAAAAGGAAAAAAAAAGCAGGGGAGTGGGGGCAGGGCAGTAGATTCATAGGCTAGTTTAGCAATGACTTCAGACCACTGAGGTTCTGACTGGTCTACAATTAAAATGTCACAAGTATAGGTTAGTTACTTACAAAAGAACTATAATCTAAATTTGGGGTTTTAGGTTAGGATCTCAGGAATTTTTATATCTCCTGGTGTAGAAGAATTTATTTTGCAATGTTAGCTTTGCAAAGAATTTTTTCTAAAAGGAGGACTTATTCAGAGATTTCTGCAAGCAATCTGGACCACACCAACCAGAGAGTCCAGACACACAGAATCCATGAAGATGGAGATACAGATGAAGATAAAAGAATATCCAGCTGAAGTTTTGTCAATGTTATTGTTATTGTTAAACAATATTATTAATTGTTATTGTTATTGGAATACATATGTAACCATTTGTGCAACACTTTTTATGTTAATGAATCTAATGAAATATTGTCAAATATATCAAGCCACTTATCTTCAAGTATTAGCACATAACATAATCATGGCTTTTCAGTTCCAGATGTGGATATTAAAATTAATATGCAAGAGCTAAATATTATATTTTTAAAAGTTTTATTAATAATAAACTAACAAAAGAGACCTAGTTATTCAGCCTGCTCACCAGAGAAAAAGAGGAAGAGGGAGGAGTTACAGCCAACTATATAAAAAGGTGACTAAGTAAAATGTGGACAAAAGGAAAAGCATTCTGGGTAATACAGAAAGGACACTTGGGTAATGTAGTTTTAGGGATTCAAGATATTTCCAACTATGCACAAGATAGAATTAATCATGATTTTTTTTAAAATGTATATATACTGTTATATAATATCAATATATTTTATCTTTTAATACCATAATTATTAATCATGATTTTTATAGTTATATTTGCTTTTAGAGATGATGGATTAGAGTTGACTTCTGAGGTACAGATCTTATAAGTTCTCTCAGAAGCTGCAATGTGATTATCGTTATACATATTTTGCTTATTAACTGTTCAATATAACATACTACTGATGTAATCCTTGTTAAAATTCAAGCTCATTTGCGGGGATTGACCAATGTATCACTGAGTTTGGATGATTTGTAGAACATTTTTAATTGTAAAAATATTCATTACCATTTGTCACCCTCCTGCATCACTAATAATATTCACGATTGGCTTCACCATGTATAGGGATGGATTTCTGGAGCAATGCACAACTTTTTCAAGCTTGTACTTCAAGTTGTAATGAGCATCTTTCTCTACATTTCTGTCCCTGTTCTGATTCACTTGCCAAAATCTATGTGGAGAGAAGCAGAGAACTCAGGAGTTAAATTCTCCTGACATGTTCCCTCTCCCTTTTTGGCTTTCTTGCATTCAAAAAAATAAGGGGGAGATATGGAGGACCAAGGGGTTAAATCCCCCAAACTCTCCCTCCTCTATCCTATAAGTTCACAAAGAGGACACAGTTGAGAGAAGAGGATGACATAATCTTGATAAAGATATGGAGGATAGGAAGAAATTCCCTCCCTGGCTCTAGGTGCCAGGTTCTAGTCAAAATATTATTGTTGACTATTTAATTCCAATAATAAACTAACTTGGTTCTCCCAGTAAGAAGGGCTATAGGGACTGCTTGAGGCTCAGAGAGCAAGCAGAAACTTGAAGCAGAAGCCTGAAGCCTTTTAGAAGAGAGCTTGGCGGAATAAACCAGGACTGTTAGAAAGCCTGCTGGTGATAAGTGTCATTCCTATTAACTCTTCATTAACTCTCGCCCCTCGTCTCAGGTCCAAGACCCCTAGCAACGCTCCAGCCCATGAAATATCGTAACAAATTCCAATAACTCATGACTATAGATACCTAAATATGAACTACATTCTGATGTTCTTCAGAGGAGGTTAGGTCAAAATGCCATAGTCTCAGGCAAAATCCTAAGTGAGGGCATGAGACAAAGAATGATTTGTGAAATGGCCCCCAAGACTGAATCCAGATCATAGAAACTCAGAACTGGGGCTAGCCTGGCTCAGAGCTACATCATGTTCATTATTGAATGATCTTTACTTTTCTGTAGAGGCAGCATGATTTTCAGGAAGAGAATGTTGGTTTTCCACCTCCCCATATCCTCTGGCTCTTTTAAAAGTTCACAATCTAACTTCTACTCTCTTCACCCCTAGTTCTGTCCAGAACAATTTTCTCATCTTTTCATACACTATCTTATCACCTCTGATCTTATACAGTCCCATGGGTCCAATTATCATCTCTAAGCAGATGACTCCCAAATCTATATCCAGCCCTCAGATCTCTCCAGAGCTCTAGTCATGGGTCACCCGCTGACTTTTCGACTCGATGTTCCATCAGTATCTTAAATTCAACACATCCAAGATAAAACATATCATTTTCTCCCTTAAACACAGCAATCCTGCACATTTACCTATTTCCACTGAGGCCATCACCCCCTTTGTAGTCACCCAGGTTTGCAGTGCTTAAAGTCCTGAAAATTTCCTCTTTAGCTCATCCTCAGTAACCAATCAGATGAAAAATCCCAGTGATTCTACCTCTATAATCTTCAATTCTGGCAGCTAGATGGCACAATGGATAGAGCTCAGGACATAGAGTTGGAAAAACCTGTTGGAATTCTACCTGACACTTGTTAGTTATGTAATGCTGGGTGTGACCCTTAATGTGTCTGTGCCTCCTTCACCTATAAAATGGTAGGTCATAATAGCACCTACCTCACAGAGTTCTTGAAATGTTTGTTATTGTGATGATTGAATGAGATGGTTTAAACTTCTATCATTGTTATTATCTTCATTTGTCCCCTTCTCTTCATTCCCATGGCTGTTAGCCTAGTCCATCACCTCCTGCCTATTCCCTCTCCCCACTCCAATCCATCCTCCACAAAACTACAAAAATAACATCTCTAAGGCACACTTCTAACCATGTCATTCCCCTGCCTTCAGCAGTTCCCCTCTGCTGGGTTGGATAAAAGACAACTTCTTGGGCTGGCATTTCAAGGATGCCACCATCTTACTCCAACCGACTTGTCTAGGCTGATCTAATACTGGCCCTGTCTGTGAGCTCTCTGGACCAACTCAACTGAAGTCTAGATGGTTCCCTGCACTCATCATTTCATCTCTTGACTCCTGGCTCTCCATGCCTGGCACAGAGTCCCACCTCACCTCTACTTCTTGGAATTCTTGCTTCCTTCAAGGTTCAATTAATGTCATATGGGAGGCTTTCTTCATCCCCTCTAGTTTCAGTGATTTATTTTTTCTCCTCAAACTCTCTTGTATTCTTGCCTCTCTTCACACCAGCAGTCCTAAAATGTTTTGGTCTCAAAACCCCTTTATGTTCTAAAAAGTTATGGATGATTCCCCTCAGAGAGCTTTTATGTGGGTTATATCTATTGATGTTTACTATATTAGACATTTTAATGTCTTGATATTATAAAAATAGGTTTGTCCCTCTGAAAGGGTCTTAGGGATCTCTAGAGATCCCTAGACAACACTTTGGGAACTAGTCCCTTTGGGAAATGGGAGCACCTTGGGAGGAGAAACTCTTTTTGTCCCTCTGACCCTAATCGATGTCTTACACAGAATAGGGGCTTAATTTCTTAGAACAACTGAATTGAAATTCTAGCCAAGTGACCTTACTGAGACTCAGTTACTTCATTTGTAAAATAAGGAGATTGAACTTATTAAGATGAATTCAGTAAAGAACTGGCAATGAAGTGAACAAGGTCTAGGTTCAGATCTCACCTCTGACACATTCTGATTGTGAGACCCTGGTCAAGTCACTGAACCTCTCTGTACCACCAGGTAACTCTCCAAAACTAGATTTCAGAAGCAGTGCCTAGATGTATTGGTGGCTTCGAGAACAAGATTGGTTCTGCCTTGAAATGGATATTTAGTATCAATTCTAAGACAGAAGGTAAGGTTTTTAAAAAATGATGATGAATAGGACTAATTAATGGATTTCTTTCATAGAATGATGAAAAATCTAGGCAAATATTCATTAGGAATGCTAAGGAAGTTCTTTGAAAACTTACCAATGGATAGGACTAATCCCAGCCTTCCACAACTGCTGAACTTGTCAGGACAAACAAATCAATTTGATACACTTTAGACTGATCAATACAAGACAAACTCCAGAATTATATGGACACACTTTTCATCCAAATAAAACTAGATCTAAACAACTGGGGATCAATAGTCTGGGAGAGTCAAGGAGGACTCCAGGTTAGAAGGTCCATGATTTATGAATGTAATGGACTTCTGTACTAGTGGCAATGCAATGACCCAGGACAATTCTGAGGGATTTACGGAAAAGAACGCTACCCACATTCAGAGGAAGAACTGTAGGAGAGGAAACACAGAAGAAAAACAACTGCTTGATCATGGGTTGATGCGGACATGATTGGAGATGTAGACACTAAATGACCACACCAATGTAACCCAATAATATGGAAATAGGTCTTGATCGATGACACATGTTAAAACCAGTGGAAATGCGTGTTGGCTATGGGGGTGGGGGTGGAGGGGTGAAGGGGAAAGGAAGAACATGAATCATGAAAACCATGGGAAATTTTCCTAAAAAATAAAATTTAAAATGTAAAAAATAAGGTCAATGATTTAGAGAATTATCAATATAATATTGGCAGAGACTTCAGAGACCATCCCATCTAACCTCTTCCTTTTACAGATGAGGAAACTCGGGCTTGGGGAACTTAAGAGATTTGCCAGAGGTCACACAGGGAGGATTAGAGGCTGGACCCTGCCCGAATGAGCCCTGCTGGGTCTACACCTTCTCTCTCTACTCCCAAAATTAAAAAAATAAAATAAAAGCATTTCTGAGACTAAGGAGAGAAATTTTCATTAGCAAAGATACAGGACAGAAAATGCATATTTATCACATAAACATTGTATATGCAGAAAATGCATAACTGCTTAGACTAGCCCCATCCCAAGTTAACCAAAAGTAAGCTTCTATAGCCTAATGGTCCCTGTCAACTCTAGAGAATCTGGGTCTTCTGTTGCAGAAAGTCATCCTTAAGGAGCCTCCCCAGAGCAGCCCACACTCCTTTACCAGCTGCCTCTGTTCTTGCCCCAGGACAGTGAGACCAGACTTTAGCCTCTGCCCAGGACTCAGGGTCAGGGCTCCCTGCTCACCAGCATAAGAATCCTCAACCTCACACAAATGTTCTTACCTCCCCAGGGTCTATGCAGCCCACCAGCAGGATGGTATGGACCAGAGCTCCTGAAAAACACCACCAGTCTGCTTTGAGGATATCCAAAATTGAAAATGAAACTAGAATATATTAATGAGTTATATTTAACAGACTGAATGTACCGCCCTCATATAGGCTGCCCCACCTACAGCTGTGCAAAGGTTCATGGACATATTTTACCAATGAAGGGAATGATTGTAGTGAATCATGGAATGTCAGAGTAGGGACAGAATCTAGGATTTAGGATGCCAGAACTGGGAGGGAATTTCAAATGGAGAATGGAAGTTATGTAATGGTAATGATACTATTCATCTTCCTCACAGGGTTGCTTTAATTATCCTAGCTGTGTGACCCCAGACAAGTCACTTAACCCCCATTGTCTAGCCCTTACCACTTTTCTGACTTGGAACCAGTACTTAGTATATATTCTAAGACAGAAGGTAAGGGTTAAAAAAAAAAAAAAGATTACATTCTTTGGGTGTGGACTTGGTGAGAATAGAGCATGTACCCAGTTGAGGAAATCAAAAGTAATCAGACATGCTATGAGGAAACAAAACTCTTTGTGGATGAAATTATGCTATCCTTAGAGAATCCTAGGGAATCAACTAAAAAACTAATAGAAATCATGAATAACCTTAGCAAAATGCAATATACAAAATAAACCCACATAAATCATTGGCATTCCTATATATTTCCAACAAAGTCCAGCACTAAGACCTAGAAAGACAAATTCTATTTAAAATCACTCTAGAGCAGTGATGAGCAAACTATTCTCTTCAGGCCAGATCCAGGCCTTAGTTTGCCTATCACTGCCTTAAGCAATTCCCTAATCACTAGGCCCCCACATCCAGAATTCCAAAGTAATATTGTGGTCACTGATTTAAAATATTATCCCTTAAATCAAAATGACTGTAGCAGCTTTATTTTACAATGAGGTAGGAAAGAGTGAAAGTGGGAAATGTAAGAAAGAGACAGAAAGTACTTCCTAGCTACAAATACCCTAAATAATGTCTTCTTTATATTTGCAATAGGATATCTGATTTTTCCCCCTTTCTTCTTTTCTTTAGTACTTGAAGTACATGAAATCAGTATTAATGTTTTTGATTTTGAAGGATAAGTTTACAATATCTATTAGCCCTAATACCAATGCATACCCAAAAGCTTTAGACTATGGAAACCTGCCATTGATAAATATTATGGGACTTTTACTAATAATTGTATCTGATTTCAGAAGAAGGGATCACAAAAGAGCCACTGCAGAGTGCCAAGAAGCATAAGGTTGAGGAGACCAACAATCCCTGTTAGATTGATATGGATCTGCGCCAAGACAGAGGACTTGTTTTGAGGTTCAAGGAAGTGGCTGTTTGACAAATCCAGATGCTGGACTTCCCTGTGCTAGATTCCTACAAGTACCTTAGTTTGACTTTCATTTTGGCTCCTCTATCCCTGAGATTGAAGACAAAATCAGACCAGGGAATCATGCTTCCCTTTTACCTCAAAATCTAATCCCTTCTCTTTTACAGTATGACAATTTTCTGTAGTCTTGACTGTAAATGGGTAAGTGCAATATTGCTACAATTGTCCTACAGGCTTGTACAACATAAATCACTTTAACTGGAACTTGCTGGTGATTTAAGAACCTGTCATGGGTTTATTATTTTTTTTACTTATAATTTTATACACATAAGATTTTGATATATATTTTTATCCAGAATTTAATTTTTTCTCTTCTATTTGGGTTTTTTTTTTGGCAGGGGTGGGTGGGTGTGGGGTAGGGTTGGTTTTCTTTTGAGAATTGATTCATATATCCCATAACTCAGTCATGTATCCCAGGGTGATTCTAGTGTTGATCAACACCCTCCTTAGTGGGGCTTCTTTAATTATTCTAAAATCCCAGGTTTAAAATCTTTTGGAGAAATTTTAGGAAAAGAAAATCATCAACATCCTAAATCAAGAAAGCAGGTCTTTTGGAGAAGGTGCCATAAGGATGCCTGTGGAAACCACACACTGCATCAAAAGATCCAGAGTGAACTTTGGGATATGATGAACTGAACTGAAGGGGGTTGAACATATCATTTATTCTGAATATAAACTCTTATGCCAAAGGGGAGTGCCCCCGATTGGCGTTTTCTCAATTTATCTATCAATCATTTTTGTTTTCTTTCTTTTTTTTATTTCCCTCTTATTCCCAAATTGTGTAATTCCCCCTTTGTAAAGCACAATATTTTATACACCTCTAGTAAGAGAATCTTTAGAGGTATAAGCAGGTTATGTGAAATGATTCATTGGGGAGACTAGGCATGTTAATCTCCCAAGACCCTGAGTGGGGAGATTTTAACATGCTCATCTTCCTGTGCTGTGTCACTGGATATCCCTTGAACACTACAAACAGGTCACAGGTGAATAATCCTAGGAACATGACCCAGAACTAAAGGTTATGGGTCCAGGCCAAAAGAAAGGATAAAAGGGGGCTGTGAGGGGATGCCCACTCTCTTTATTTCCTTGGACAGTGGCAGTGAAGGACTGTGCCTGAGAGAGATAGCCATGTGAAGAGTCATGTGGTCAGAATTAAATTAGAAATAGGCTTTAATTTCTATCTATCTGCTTTCTCTTTTTCAAGTGAATATTAATAAACTCTATGGAAACTAAGAACCTGGAGTTTGTCATTTAAATTTAACAAATGCCATTTGTAAAAAAAAAATTAAATTTAAATTTAAATTAGAGGATGAAAGAGAAGAAAATTAATGACTCCCGAGCTTCCTATAGGAGGTAGACCCTGAAATAAAGCTTTAATTTAGCTAAGGGTCCAACTTTGGACCAGCTACCAGAAAAAGAATCTCAGTGACTGAATGGAAATAGACCAGAATAGGATCCAGGGTCTGGCAGGGAGCGAAGAGAGAAGGCTCTCCACCCATCCATCAGGCCCTGCCCAGGTGTGGTAAGTTGTGTAAGAGTTTCTATTTCAGATAATATTAAGGATTTCCTGCCCAGATCTCTGGGTCAGTAAGTAGCTTGTTTTGGCTTTGTCCTGGTTTTCTCCTTTTATCCACTGAGTTCAGGTTTGGATTCATTTTTTACTATCCCCACCAGTAATTCTTTCTCTCTGCTCCCTTTAGTGGTCACTGATCTCAAGGCTTGAGGCCTCTTGCTCCTGGACATCTCACTCCCACCCTCTATGGTGTGGGGACCCATCAACTCACCTCTTAAGGATCCAACATCTCAGTGCCTCAAAGGGGACTCAACCATCTTTGAGGACTTTTTTCTTCACATGGAGATGGAATCTGTCTCATTGTAACTTTCACCAATTGCATCCAAATTGTTCTTCTGGGGCTAAACAGAATAAGTCTAAATTCTCTTCCAATTGACTGCCTTGAAGTGTGTGTGTGTGTGTGTGTGTGTGTGTGTGTGTGTGTGTGTGTGTGTGT
>NW_025400185.1:0-4497 GCF_016433145.1 Gracilinanus agilis
GAAGAGGAGGAGGAGAAGAAGATGAGGAGGTGGAAGAGGAAGAAGAGGAGGAAGAGGAAGAGGAAGAGGAGGAAGTGGTAAAATTTCTTGTTCACACAACAGTCTTTGATGCTTGAAGGCAGCCACTGATCTCCACCCCTCAAGTCTTCTCTTCTCTTGAATAAACACCTCCAAGCTCATTTAGCCAATCTTCAATTATGATAGACTCAGTGCCCTTCATTGAGTCACAGACTCATAGAGTGAAAGCTGAGAGAAACAGTGCTTTCCTTTCTCTGGACAGTCTCAAGTGTATAAATATCCGTCTTACCTGTACCCAGAACTGAACATAACATTCCATATGTGGTCTGACCAGAGCAAAGCACAATAGAACTTTTCTTATTCTTGGTGTAGTGAGAAAATGTGGGTTCAAATCCAGTTACTGACTTTTACTACCTCTGTGAACATGGGCAAATCACTCAACCCCTCTGAACCTCCATTTCTTCATTTGTCAAATGAGAGCTTTGGCTCAAATGACATCTCAGGTCTCCTCCAGGTCTAAGTCTACAATCTAAATTTGTTCAAGGACTATATTACTTTTCATGATTGCTGTCTCACACCATAGACTTCCAAGGAAGTCACAGTTCACTCAGACTTTTTTCGGATGAGCCGCTACATAAATCATATTTGCAGCCATTCCTACCCAGTTCTTCATTTGCACTATATCCAACTAGACAAAACGTTCGGCATCCAGAAGAGAAGGGCCCCTGAAATGCCCATTATAACAAATAACAAGGGCCAACTGGAAAGAAGTGGGCTTCCTTTTCTGCTTTGATCAGCCATTCATTTCTGAGCCAGTTTGGTTATTTTTTTCTGCCCGTAACCAATGTTGAGTCTTTCCAGGCAACACCTGGAAATCTCCAGCCTGCCCAAATCAGCTATTTTGCAGACTCTGTGCCCGGGGGCTGTTTGCCTGCCACCTCTGTGTTTTGATTCTCAGAAAAGAGAGGCCTGGGACAGAACACTCTGTCATATCAACAACTCTCCTCCACGGTCTTGAGCAAGAGAAACTGGGACAGGAAGCAGACAGTGGCCTCCTCGCCCCAGGTAACTGCCTGATGGTGTAAACAAACAGGGCACAATGGCTCCCTGTCTATGGGGCGATAAATATTTATATGCCAAGCCTTGTGTTTGGGAGCGCTAGAGCCATTCCTCAGATGGAACATTGACCTTTGGGATGCAACACGGGGGGTTGATTTTGCAGGTGATGTCATTCATTTCTGTGGCTCAACGTCTCCGTACAGTGAACAAGGGAAATGAGTGTTTTTATCATGGCTTGGAGAGTGACTCAGCAGGCAGGTACAGTTGAGAGGAAACAGTCTTCCAGGGCTGGGGCTCATTTAGAATCAAAGAACCAATCCCGAACCCTAGCCTTTCCTCCGAGGCAGTCCAGTGGGTGTCTCTGGAGTTTAGGAGTGTCTTTCCTAATCTGTGGCACCCAGAACCAGACCCAGCATCCATGCATGGTCTGACTGAGGCAGAGCACAGTGGGACTCTGGCCTCCTTGGAGAGACTAAGCAGTCAGGTAGTTTCAGATGAATCTGAAACCATGTTTTCTGGATGTTAGAGGAATCGGTCCAGAGCATCAGAGTACAAAAGGGGGAAACTGAGGTCTAGAAAGGTTGTGTCTTTCCCAAGACAACACAGACAGTAACCAACAGAACCCAGGAACTAGCTTTCACTTTGTTTCTATAGCTCTAGTACCTGGTGCAGTTCCTTCTGTGTAGTAAGAAGGAGTTTAATAAATAATTGTTGGTTTAAGTAACCAAGGAGAGTGTCATAGATGGTGAAATCCAAGGGACAATGAAAGGAATGCTGTACAGTAGTGAGAAGCCAGGTGAAATTAGATGACCGGAATAATCCCAGCTGGCTTTGCTGTATGACTTCTGGAAGAGGGTTCAGCGGGCAGATGATGGCCGGAACCCCAGGCTGGTAGCTGGCAAGATAGGACTGCTGATAAGACAAAGGGATGAG
This sequence comes from Gracilinanus agilis, assembly GCF_016433145.1. Lineage (NCBI taxonomy): Eukaryota > Metazoa > Chordata > Mammalia > Didelphimorphia > Didelphidae > Gracilinanus > Gracilinanus agilis. The sequence goes on from NW_025400185.1 coordinate 2,011, forward strand.
CAAGTCAACGAGCTGATTGCTTATCATGGAACTGGCCACTCAGAACATTAAGAAAGGAAGAAGAGACACAGGAAGATGGAGTTATACTATCCCAAAAGAGGGGTGGAGGGCCTTGGGGGCATAGAGAAGACAAAAAATAGACCACTGAGAGGTGGCTCAGAAGGAGAGATTGAAGGAGAGAAGGGGATGCCAGTCAGAAAAAGGGAATTTCAGTGTTATGGGTGATGGAGGGAGAATTATCCAATTGATTCATGTGCCAGGCACTGCACTAAGTCCTGGAGCTGCAAAAACACAAAAGTGAAAGAGCCCCTCACTTCAGAAACTTACATTCTAGAGAGGGAAACAACACACTGGGGCCCAGACTTGAAGAATATATAGACATTCCTTGCCTGGTTCCAATCCGCATGACAATATAGAAATTTGGGAGTTACCAAGACTTAAGGATCTGTTCTTTGTCATGTTGATGATGGTGATGATACTTCTAGAACACCTTAAGGATTGCAAAGCTTCTGCAGATTCTAACTTGCTTAATTTTTCCAAAGACCCCTCCCCATCTAAGTGCCATTATCACCCCCATTTTACAGAGGAGGAAACCGAGGCTGAGAAATTAAGTGATTGGCTTAGGGTCGCTCAGCTAAGAAGTATCTGAGGTAGGATTTGAACTTAGTTCTTCCAAGTTTTTTGGAAGATTATTGCCAAATTATTGGCAGAAGCTAGTAGATTCAGGTTATTTGGCAAGTTGAGCTAGAACTTAGTGAGAATATAAAAGAGGAGACCCACCTCTTCTTCAGTCTCTTTCCTTTGCACCTTCCAGTGAGGCAGGACTACTCAGAGTTGCCTCCCTGAGAGTCTGTGGAGGCAAAGGGGGTCTGCCCTGTCTTTTCCTGGCTGATGGGGGCTATGAGCACATGGCTGCTCTTGTCTCTGTATTTCTTCTTTCCTGATCTTAGATGAATGAATATTCCATGCCTGAAGAGTCCAAGTGACCCTGGGAGTGCAGGCAACTGTTGATTGTCAGTGGGGAACACATCAGTTGGGGCTCAGAATCTACAGTAGTAAAAATATGTTCCTTCAGGATTACTCCTATAATCCAGAGAATCAGCGCCAAATTCCATTCTGTGGCCTTAAAGTCTCTACAGGTCAGGGGGATAACCCAGAAGGGTACTACAATCAACTTCTAAATAGACACAAAATGAAGATAATCATTATGGGTAATGATTGTATCAAAGGGATGTTCATTCTTGCATGTGGCTAGTGTAGAGTGAAGATGGGAATCAAGATTGTCTAAGGAGCTGATGAACTGGAAGGCCATTGTATTCAAGGGGACTTCAACATGTCTATTATGTTTTCTAGTTGGAGAAACTGAGGTAGGGATGGGGAAGAAGACCGTGAGAAATGCGGGGGAATAACCTAGTCATGGAAAGAACTAGAAACTGTCGTGACAAGAACCAGGGTTCATAACTTGGGTCCATGTCAGGAGATGTTGAGTTGGTTTCTTGGAGGAACTACAGGAGAATGCAGAAGGAAGAATCTCCTCTAAACCAAGCACACAAGGGACTTTAACACTTTCAGATAACTTGTTTTTGCCTCTAGGGAAGCTTAGAAATGAAGTAAGGCAATTTGTTTTGCTCTATGGTTGGCCTTGCAGGCTAAGCAAGGTGAACTAATGGCTTTGCAAGTGTAGCAGGGTAAATGTTTAAAAAAAAACAGACAAATATTTATTTTTAATTTAATTTTAATTTTAATTTAAAAATTAAATAATTATTTTTTGGCATGGTATGAGGCCAAATTCTGAGAAGTGTACATGACTTCATTTTTGCTAAATTGAAGGCTAGTTTTAAGATGGAGTCGCCCTTCCCTCTGGATGCCAATAGTCTAAAGCCTAGTTCATGCTGGTAGCAAAGAAATGAGAAGCAATATGGTGCAGGAAATAAAGTATTAGACTTGGAATCAAGAAGACAAGTTTGAATCCCACCTCAGACATTTATTCGCTATGTGAGCCTCAATAAGTCACTTCATCTCCCTGGGCCTCAGTTTCTTCATCTGTAAAATGAGGGGGTTTTGTTAGATGACCTCTAAAGTCCCTTCCAGTTATACATTTTTGCTCCTCTTATTGGAGATAGAGTTAGGTAGAGGGGCAAAGGGACAGTCTGGAAGTCTGGAAATGAGAGTGAAGAGCCAGACAGAGGGCTAATCTTATCCTTTCTTGGCACTTTATAGGAAGGAACACTTAACACTAGATAGAGTAGCCAGGGCTAAACAATCTTTTAGGGAGGTTTAGTCAGGTTTTCAGTAACCCAAGAAGATGGAAAGAGTTTGAAGGGAAAAAATGTAGGATTATAGCATTTGTCAGCAATAGACCAAAGGGTCCATGGAATATAATAGAACATGAAATGGCATGGATGATGGAAGGGGTTTATAGAGATGAAAGTATGATGAGAGGTGAGAGAGAGAGAGAGAGAGAGAGAGAGAGAGAGAGAGAGAGAG
>NW_025400186.1:0-1239 GCF_016433145.1 Gracilinanus agilis
AGTATCAAGATCTCTTTATCATCTCAGATAATCTGATAAGGACAGTTTAGTTGATAAAGAAGTAAAGGACACAGAAGATCTTTTCCTCAGCTCATGATTCCAGCCCTGGCTCCAGGAGCATGGAGTTTATTATATACCATTTTCACACAAAGAACACTAAGAAAAACTTTACAGCTGATGAGGTTACAAATCATACAAAAGAAAATCCTTGGAGGCTTCAAAGTAAAGCTAGAACAGGGTCCAAAGCTGAATTCTAGCCGCCTGGATATCAGCAAACAAATTCTGAGAATCGTAAATATATCCTATAGATATCATAAATGAATTGAGTCTTGTATTTTTTTATCGGGAGGACCGCACCTGGTTGGATAAAGTTTTGTCTAGCTCTGACCTTGGCTGACTTAGGAATATTCTTAGAGTTTAGGGATCTTAATTTTCTTGAAGAGAAATTATTAACCCAGTAACTGCTGATTTGTTTAAAGCTTTCCAATGGAACTTATGATATTATTAAGAAAAGGTGTGGATCTGAAAAGGACTCAAAAGAGGAATCCCAGATTTTCATCTATTTAAGACTCTGTTCCTCTTATTGGCCTCCCGCAACAAAGAAGAGATAGAACACGTAGAATGGAAAGAATAAACACATAAAATAGAATATTTAGTATGGCTAGGAAACGGAGGTAAGATAGAACAAATAGATACAAATGATAGATGGATAGAAAAGTTAGAAGAGATGGAAGAGGAAGAGTAAATAGAACAGAAAGAATGCACAGAAAAAAAAAACAAAAGAATAGATAGAACACATGGAACCTAAAAGAGAAAGAACATTCATGGATAGAACACAGAGATACAGAAATGAATGAATAGATGGAAAAGGTACAGCATGGAGAAAAATAGAACATATTACAGATAAAATAGATGAAGAGGTAGAGTCATAGAACAGATAAAAGACACTGAATGGATAGAACATATGGAATGGATAAATAGAACACATAGAATAGATAGAACATTAGAATACATATTCAAAAATAGATAGATAGAACAAAGAACTCATAAAACAGAAGAAATGGAAGAGAGAAAGCTCATAGAACAGATAGAACACATAGATGTATAGATTACAATACACAGATCAGAATACAAATCAGAATACATAGATAAAAAAATAGATGAAAAGAAGGTAAAATACATAGAAGAGATCAGAAGGAACAACTAAATACAAAAGAGATGAATAGCTAGAACAAGTTA
>NW_025400187.1:0-1065 GCF_016433145.1 Gracilinanus agilis
CCCCCCCAAAAGCCTTAATCTTATGCTTATCTTATCCTATTCTTATTGCTTCTCCTTATCTATTCTAACCTGTACTAGGGATATAAATCAAAGAAAAGAAAATTTCAATTAAAACAAATAATCAGTGAAAACATACTTCCACAAATGCAAGTACAAAACATAGAATTACAGAAATTCAAAATGTAAAATAAAAACTTTTGAAAAACTTTTGAAACAACAAAATACAGTTATAAAAACAAACTTATCTTTAAAAAAAACTAAAGTCTAGACTTCTGGTTAAGATAGTGGCAGAGTAAGGAGCAGCTGCTCGATCTCTTCTAACCAAAGCATACAGGACTCCTCAAGGGGACATAAAAACGAATCCAGACGAACGAAAGTACCCCACAACAGGGCGCAGCATTGAAGGTATGTGGAATCGGGGCATTTCCACGCTATAAAGGGGTGAAACAGCTCTCACTAAAACGCGAGAGGAAGAAGCCCCTTCCCCCCTCCCCACACACACACACCACGCACAGCGCCAAGGCCAACGCACAAGAGTGAAAGCAGGATTGGGGTAACAAGTAAATCACTAGCAGACCCAGGGCTTGTACCTGAGAGCTGCAAGACGTGGGACACCAAGTGGTTGGGGGGCACACACAGACTTTCCTGAGCATCTCTGCGGGTGAAGACATTGCCCTAGGTGAGGACAAAGATCTCTAATGCAGGGACTTTCCCCAGCATCTGCGCAGGTGAAGGCAGTGCCCTAGGCACGGACAAAGATTTCAGGAGCAGGCTTGGACCTCGAGTGGGGACCCGGTGCAGATGGGAGCGAGGCTGTGGAAGCAGCCCCTGAGACTGCTGAAGGAGCCTCAGGCAGAGGGGCAGACCAGGGACTACCAGGAGGCTTGACCCTGAGGACAAGGAGACCAGATCACTCAGGAGCTTAGAAAGCGCAGGCAGACCCTGAGTGTGAAGACAAAACTGAAAAGGGGCGTGGCTAACAATGGCAAGCCGAGAACCCCTGAAGAAAAAGATTATCAAGAAGAACTCTGGAACACTCGACAACTTTTACACAGAGAAAATCCA
>NW_025400188.1:0-1263 GCF_016433145.1 Gracilinanus agilis
GTCCTCACTGGAGGTCCAAGCCTGGGCTGGAGATCGTTATCCAAGCCTAGGGCACTGCCTTTGCCTGCGCTGATGCTCTTAGGGCCCTGCTTTCACCCCCACAGAAGGTAGTGAAAGTCCGTGGGCTGGAGATCTTTATTCGCCCCTGAGGCGATGCCTTCAGTGCTTGGGAAAGGCCGAGTTTTAGGGGCCTTTGTCCAGGCGGGAGGCGGTGCCTTCACCCACGTGGGAGCTCAGGGAGAGTCCCAGCCACCTGGGGTCCCTTGTCTTGCAGCGCACAGGTACGGGCTCAGGGGCTGCCAGTGATTTTCTGGTTGCCCCAGTCCTGTTTACCCCCTTGTGCGGTGTGGGGGGTGGGGGAGGGGCTTCTTCCTCTCGTGTTTTAGTGAGAGCTGTTTCACCCCTTTAAAGTGTGGAAATGCCCCGATTCTGCGTACCTTCAATGCTGCGCCCTGTTGTGGGGTTCCTTCGTTCCTCTGGACTCGTTTTTATTTCCCCTTGAGGGGTTCTGTGTGATTCGGTCAGGAGAGATGGAGCAGCTGCTCCTTACTCTGCTGCCATCTTCCACAGTATTGATTCTAAGACAGAGGTAAAATTGTTTTTAAAAGAGTAACTGACTGGGAGGCAGCCAGGTAGCTCAGTGGATTGAGAGCACGCCTAGAGATGGGAGGTCCTGAGTTCAAATCTAACCTCAGATACTTCCTAAATGTGTGACCCTAGGCAAGTCCAGGGATCATTTAACTCCCATTGCCTAGCCTTGCCACTCTTCTGCCTTGGAACCAATATACAGTATTGATTCTAAAACAGAAGGTAAAGAGTTTAAGAAAAAAAAAGCAACTAACTAGCTTTAAATCTGCTGGTGTTCTAGGAGGGTGTCTACCCCAAGCATTTGAAGCATGGTTGGATGAAAACAATTTGTTCCAAAGACCATAAAGGTGGCTGAAGCAGTTTCTGTGGAGTACTTCAGACATCCAAGATGCCACAGTCATTCCCTGTATCCCAGGTCATCACCAGTTGCCCTGACTTTTGTCTTGCCATTGGATTTCAATGCTGATTTTACACAACCCTGCCTCACTTAAATCCAATTCACATACGAATGAAGGACGAATAACACCATCTTTTCTATGGAGCCTACCCTGATCTTCCCTTGACCCTCCCTATCAGCTAAGAGAAATATCCTTTCTGAAATTTTAATTTCAGTATCTCTTCTCTCATTAGCCACTACTTGTGTTATAATTACCTGCATGCCTATTATATCTCTCT
>NW_025400189.1:0-1067 GCF_016433145.1 Gracilinanus agilis
TCTCTCTCTCTCTCTCTCTCTCTCTCTCTCTGTGTGTGTGTGTGTGTGTGTGTGTGTGTGTGTGTGTGTGTGTGTGTGTGTGTGTGTTGGGGAAGGAAGGGTCAAATCATTATGGGGAAAAATGAAGTAAGTCAATTTCTTTTCCCTGGAATGTCATTGAGGAGCCATGAAGGGTCTACAATTTTGCCATGGCCATAAACTCTCTTCAACAATGTAGATGACAATGTATGCTGTTTCTCTAGTGCTCAAATACTTCCTTTGAAGTGACTAGAATCCCCCTAACAGAATAATAACGTGCCAAGGAGAGTCCAACCCATTGTGCTATATCCATTTCTATAGACACACTATAAAAAATGTGATAAAAATAATTAATAAAACCTGATTCAGGATTAGTTTCCACAAATATGGGACTCATCCAATAACTTCAATAGAAATCTACAAATTCAACTCCAGTAGTGCCTAAATAAAGCCATGTCAATATATCTATTTATTCATCAATATATAATTATTGAGTGACTACTCTACAGAAAATAATAATCAAAGACATAATGTGCCTAAGAAATGACAGAAAATAAGTGAATGGAAAGGGATGCCAATTGGAAAAAAATGAAGTTCCTGCCTTAGGGATTTTATAATCTAAGAAAAAATTTGAAAAGGCAGTAAATAATATTTTATAGAGAAAATAGTAAAAACCTTAAAACTTCAAATCTGATTCTCAGAAGATCTGAATACTTTTTGGATATTGCATCACATCAACGTTGAGGTTCCCCCATGTTCTTTTATGTGATTTGTTAATTTTTAAGATCTTTGACCTTTAAAATAATGGAATAATCTGCAACACTCCTGCATTTTTGGTGTCCACCAACCTAACCTGCTGAGAAAATCATAGAAACTTGCCACTAATTAGTATTCATTTAGGAGTTTACAGATTCTGAGCTCATTATTCAAAGACTCACATAGAAAAAAGTCTACTATAATAGCAAAGATAACCCAAAGCTGAAGGTTATCAAATCTAATCCATATTTTTACTTAAGACCTAGAAAAATTCAATGATTAACCCATGGTCA
>NW_025400190.1:0-2672 GCF_016433145.1 Gracilinanus agilis
GCACGTTTTTGCCTCCAGTGGGACTCAGCCGGCCAGTCCAGCCCAAACCACCTTGGGAGGGAGGTTAGGCCAGCCGATTCGGGCTTTTGGCTTTAAACTAAAATCCCGGAGCCCAGCCAGACTGTCTCTGCCGCTGATCTCCATTCTTGACTCACTGATGCTGCTGATGCTGCCAGCGTTCCACTCCAGAACCTGAGATTTCCGGGAAGGAACCCAGTCCTGACTTGCTGAGATCTCGACCTCCAGAGACTGCTTCAGTTCCTGCCGCTAATGATTTGGGTATATTCCCCTTTCTCTCTACTTTCTTATAGGAGACATTCTAGCCTTCCACGTGTTTCTCTAAAGACCTAATTTAGCCACCCACACAAGTTCTACATGTGGGATTTTCTACAATGACCCAACACCACGTGGACCTAGCGTTTACCCTTAATCGGCTGAATGGCCTATTCAGACTTGCTTGTGATTAAAAACTGAACTCAGGGGAAGAACTTTGAACTTTTAAAAAAAAACCCTTAAACTCAGCAGAACTCAATCAAAAGAACCTTAAATTGAAACCAGGGGTGAACTTTTAAAACCTCGGAACTGAATGAGCTTTATTTCTGTTTTAAAGAGACAGTATCTTACTGTATTTTGCCAATTACTTTTGTAAATTAATCTTGCTTATTTCGTTGATTTTCCTGTTGCACTGAATTATTTTATGCTAATGAAGTTTCTGCTTATGATGTTATTATATTTCCTAATTTACTTAAAGCTTACTGTATCAGAAACAATGCGGTTATATGTACCATCTATGAACATCTTATAGAAGCACATGTCTTTAAAAATTTACTCTGTCTTGGTAATTGTAAAGAACCTTGAAAGTTTCCATGCTTTAAATATTACCTTGTAATTTTACAAGACATCTTTTTAACTTTTACTTTAAATCCTTAAGAATTGTTGCCTTAAATGGGTAGAAGCATTCCTACCCAGGATTTTTTTAAAACAGGAAGCCAAGGAGCTCCTGTATATTCTTATCCAGAAGGTTTCTTTTTTAAATATCACATTTTGCTATGGAAGCAATAACAGCATTTGCCAAGGGTTAAAAGTTGTAACAAGTATATAATTTTAAACATCACTGTTTATTGGTTTAAAATGTGCTATTGGAAATAATGGTACTCTATTTGAATGTGCACTGTGAATCTGCTATTTGTAAGATCCATTTACACTTACAGAATGAAAACCTCATTTTTGGGTAACATAACCCTTCTAGTTCTAAGCTATATATATATTTTTGATTTTTTTTAAAACATTTTTTAATGAGAGAAATTGATTTTTCCATTTTCTCATCTTGTACTGGAAGTACATATATAATCATTATTTATCCTTTTTCTGATTCTACAGCAAATACCTGAGCCTATAGGACTTTGATTTAAATGCCTCTCTGATTCCAGAAGGGAATATGAAAGCCATTAATAGTGCTAAAGAAAGCACATGGTCAGAGACTTGACTGACTAAGATCTGCATAATAGCAGTTCTATGCCAATACTTTAGGGCTTGAAAATTGGGGTTTGAGTCCTGGAGTCCCAGTCTTTTCTAAAACTTTAGAGGACGTGGGTCCCCTCGACTTAGATTCCTAGAAAGCACCTAAGATTGGTTATTTATTTGGCTCACTTCCCTGAAAAGCTGATGATAAGTCAGATCAGAGAGAGACATTTTCCTTAAGTCCTGGCCCTGAATGGGTAATTGCACACTGCTGAATTCACTTTAATTAGACCTTCATTCAAAGGTCTAAGTTTATTTTCCCTAGATTTTTGCACATTTCATTTACAAGTTAATTTTTCTTCTTTTTTCTTGAATTTTATTCTTTGTATTTTGCCATCCTTAGCTGACCTGAGGTACCCTTTTTTTTAGAAAAAAGGTGTGTTTAAGATTTACCTCACGGGGATATCTGTTAAGTTTTTTAAAATTCGATAATGTAAAATATATATTTAATTAACTCTTTTAGGAGTAATTTCACGGGGAATTAAATTGTATAAATCTTAGAAGAAAATGTATGTTTTGTAATCTATAATGTAAAGTTTAAATTCTTTTGAGAATAATTTCAGAATGAAGATCTTGCCATCTCCCCAGAATCCAGATGACGAACTTGTTTGGTGAGGACACATGAAGATGTCTGAAAAGCCTTCACTGTACCATGAAGACCAAACTTTGAACTTTGGGGTGCAGTTAATTGAACTATGGGGAGTTGAAATTGAGTTGTATGTATTGTTTTAATTGTACACTGTTGTGCCAGTGGGGGACAGCCCCAAATTGGTTTTTGTCAATGCGGCTAATTTTAACCATATGTTCATCTATTTCTTTTATCCCCAAATTCCTGAAAAATTTAGAAGTTGTTTATTTTTACAGGTCCAGCGAAGAAAAAAGGACTAACCTTTTTTTTTGCCAGACCTCACGGGGAATTGTAAAAGTGAAATTTGGGAAATGTATCAAACTACATTTCCCGTGGTCCAACGGGTTTCCGTTTCCGGTTTTTGGGCTTGGGAAGGCTTACATCTTGACACAGGGAAGGGTTTAAATCTCCTGGGTTAGGAGGGAGTGGTCTCTCTTTGCGAGTAGGCGCTTGGCTAGGAGGCAGTAATGGAGGCGGCAGTTTTGAATGCTTACAAGCGCGTGGTCTGATAACTTTATCTATC
>NW_025400191.1:0-4278 GCF_016433145.1 Gracilinanus agilis
AACTGTATAGGATGAAATGTCAAAATATATGTATGTATGTATGTATACATATATACAAAACTAGAGGTTAAAAAAGGAGATAATATAAAGAAAAAGGGGAAAACAGACAAAATGGAGTAAATTTTTATTTCATAAAGAAGTGCATGGGGTGAACAGGGGAGAATACCAATACAATGGAAGGGTAATTAGGTTGGAGAAAGGAAATACTTAATTCGTAAGTGCATTGAAATTAACTTAAAGAGGGAAGAACAATCAGATCCATTGGAGCAGAGAATTGATTCATGCCCTATAGAAAAGTGGAAGGGTAACAAATGGACCGCTGGAGAGGGAGGCAATGCTAGGGAGAGAGAGGGCTTGTGGGGGAGTGCTGTGTAGCTTTAAAGAACAATAAGAAGAAAATGAGAAGGGAAGAGGGAGAAAGGGAAGTACAACAAGGGAGGGGATTATAGGAACTGATTAAAACAAAACACTCTTATAGAACGAAACAGTGAAAGAAGAAAGGACAGGATAAGGAGAAAGAATCAAAATGTCTGGGAATACACATTTGAGTATTATAATTCTGAATGTGAATGGGATGAACTCACCCATAAAAGGAAAACAAATAGCAGAGTGTATTAGAAAACAAAATCCTACCATGTGCTGACAAGAAACACACATGAGACAGACAGACATAGACTAAAAATGAAAGGATGGAGAAAAATCTATTGGGCTTCAAATGAGAAAAAGAAGGGAGTAAAAATTTATCTGTTTAAAAGAGATAGGGAAGGTAATTACATCCTAATAAAAGGCAGTATGAAAAATGAAGAAATATCAGTACTCAACATGTATACACCAAACAGCATAGCATCCAAATTTCTAAAGGAAAAGCTAGTGGAGCTCAAAGATAAAATAGATAGTAAAATTATACTAGTGGGTGACCTCAACCTTCCCCTATCAGACCTATCTAAATCAAACTAAAAAATAAATAAGAAAGAGATAAGAGAGATGAAAGAAGTCCTAGAAAAATTAGATTTAATAGATATGTGGAGAAAAATAAATAGGGACAAAAAGGAATACACCTTCTTTTCAGATGCACATGGTACATTCACAAAGATTGATCATGTAATAGGGCATAGAAACATGGCAAAGAAATGCAAAAAAGCAGAAATAATAAAACCAATGTTATAAGATCATAATGCAATAAAAATAATTATTAGTAAGGATACATGGAGAGGCAAACCAAAAATGAATTGGAAATTAAATAATATGATTCTCCAAAACTAGATAATTAAAGAAGAAATCATAGAAACAATTAATAATTTCATTGAAGAGAATGACAATGATGAGACATCCTACCAAACTCTGTTGGATGCAGCCAAGGCAGTACTCAGAGGGAAATTTATATCCTTGAGTGTATATATTAACAAATTTGGGAAGGCAGAGATCAATGAATTGGACATGCAACCTAAAAAACTAGAAAGTGAACAAATTTAAAATCCGCAGATGAAAACTAAATTAAAAATACTAAATATCAAGGGAGGCATTAATAAAATCAAAAGTAAAAGAACTATTGAATTAATAAATAAGACTAGAAGATGTTATTTTGAAAAAACAGATAAAATAGACAAAGTACTGGTCAATCTAATAAAAAAGGAAAGAAGAAAACCAAATTGACAGTATCAAAGATGAAAAGGGAGACCTCACATCCAATGAAGAGGAAATTAAGGCAATCATTAAAAACTATTTTGCCAAATTATATAGCAATAAATATAGCAATCTAAGTAAAAAGGATGAATATTTACAAAAATATAAATTGCCTAGATTAACAGCAGAAGAAATAGAATACTTAAATAATCCAATATCAGAAAAAGAAATTGAACAAGCCATCAAAAACTCCCTAAGAAAAAATCACCAGGGCTTCATGGATTCACAAGTGAATTCTATCAAACATTCAAAGAACAACTAATCCCAATACTATACAAACTATTTGACATAATAAGCAAAGAAGGAGACCTACGTAATTCCTTTTATGACACTAATATAGTACTGATTCCAAAGCCAGGCAGACCAAAAACAGAGAAAGAAAACTACAAACCAATTTCCCTAATGAACATAGATGCAAAAATCTTAAATAGAATATTAGGAAAAAGACTCCAGCAAGTGATCAAGAGGATTATGCACCATGCTCAGGTGGGATTTACACCAGGAATGCAAGGATGGTTCAACATTAGGAAAACCATCCAAATAATTGACCACATCAACAACTGAACCAACAGAAATCACATGATTATCTCAATAGATTCAGAAAAAAGCCTTTGATAAAATACAACATTCATTCCTATTGAAAACACTAGAAAGAATAGGAATAGAAGGACCTTTCCTAAAAATAACAAAGAGCATATATCTAAAACCATCAACAAGCATTATATGCAATGGGGATAAATTAGAAGCCTTTCCAATAAGACCAGGAGTTAAAAAAGGATGCCCATTATCACCTCTATTATTTAACATTATACTAGAAACACTAGCAGTAGTAATTAGAGAAAAAAAAAGAAATTGAAGATATTAAAATAGGCAATGAGGAGACTAAGCTATTACTCTTTGCAGATGATATGATGGTATACTTAAAAAATCCTAGAGAATCAACTAAACATCTAATAGAAATAATAAACTACTTTATCAAAGTTGCAGGATACAAAATAAATGCACATAAATCATCAGCATTTCTATATATTTCCAACAAATCACAGCAGCAAGAGGTAGAAAAAGAAACACCATTTAAAATCTTCCTAGACAATATAAAATACTTAGGAATGTATCTACCAAAACAAACACAGGAATTATATACACAACTACAAAACAGTTTCCAAACAATTAAAACTAGATCTAAACAATTGGAAAAACATTGATTGCTCATAGGTAGGATGAGCTAACATTATAAAAATGACCCCTCTACCAAAATTAATTTACCTATTCAGTGCCATACCTATCAAACTACCAAAAAACTTCTTTATTGAATTAGGAAAAAACTATAACAAAGTTCATTTGGAAGAACAATAAATCAAGAATATCAAGGGAAATAATGAAAAAAACATGAAGGAAGGTAGCCTAGTAGTACCAGATATTAAACTATAATATAAAGCAACTGTCATCAAAACAATATGGTACTGGCTTAGAGACAGAAGTACGATTCAGTGGACTAGACCTGGGGTAAGTGACATCAGCAAAACAGACTATCATAAACTGAAAGAGCCCAACTTTTGGGACAAAAATCCAGTATTCAAAAAAAACTGCTCAGAAAATTGAAAAACAATATGGGAGAAATTATGTTTAGATCAACATCTCACACCCTAAACCAAGATTAATTCAGAATGGGTGAATGACTTGAATATAAAGAGGGAAACTGTAAGTAAATTAAGTGAACACAGAATGGTATACTTGTCAGATCTCTGGGAAAAGAAAGATTTTAAAACCAAGCAAGAGTTTGAGAAAATTACAAAATGTAAAATAAATCATTTTGATTATATTAAATTAAAAAGGTTTTGTACAAATAAAAAGAAATGCAACCAAAATCAGAAAGCAAACAATAAATTGGGAAAAAATCTTTATAACAAAAAACTCTGACAGGGGTTTAATTAATCAAATATACAAAGAGTTAAATCAATTGTATAAGAAATCAAGCCATTCTCCAATCAATAAATGGGCAAGGGATATGAATAGACAATTTTCAGATAAAGAAATCAAAAAGATCAATATGTAAATGATAAAGTGTTCTAAATCTCTAATAATTAGAGAAATGGAAATCAAAACAATTCTGAGGTATCACCTCCCATCTAGCAGATTGGCTAAAATATTAGCAGGGGAGAGTAATGAATTTTGGAGGGGATGTGGTAAAATTGGGACATTAATGCATTGCTGGTGGAGTTGTGAACTGATCCAACTATTCTGGATGGCAATTTGGAACTATGTTCAAAGGGCTATAAAAGGTTGCCTGCCCTTTGATCCAGCCATACCATTGTTGGGTGTATACTCCAAAGAGATCATAGATGAACAGAACATAGATGTACACAAATATTTATAGCTGCGCTTTTTATGGTGGCAAAAAACTGGAAAAGGAGGGTATGCCCTTCAATTGGGAAATGGCTGAACAAATTGTGGTATATGCTGGTGATGGAATACTACTCTGATCAAAGGAATAATAAACTGGAGGAATTCCTTGTGAACTGGAAAGACCTCCAGGAATTGATGCAGGGTGAAAGCAGCAGAGCCAGAAGAACATTGTCCACAGACACTAATACA
>NW_025400192.1:0-1706 GCF_016433145.1 Gracilinanus agilis
CTAGGACCAAGAAGCAGCTCCGTGCAATTTTAGGAATCACAGGTTACTGTAGGCAGTGGATAACTGGTTATAGTCTGATCTCAAAACCTCTGACAGACTTGACTAGAAACACTGTCTCAGAACCTTTAAACTGACACGAGAGCACAAGCATGCAATAGAAAAGCTGAAAACAGCTGTGTTATCAAGCCCTGCACTTGGTATCCCTGACCATGCAAAACCGCTTCACCTGTTTGTACATGAGGACAAGGGAATAGCCAGTGTTTTGTTAGTGCAGACTCTTGGGGATCAATTTATACCAATAGCCTATTATAGCTCTCAGCTAGATGTTGTGGCTAGAGGGATGCCACCATGTATGAGAGCAATTGCAGCTGCTGCCCTAATGGTTAAAAAATCTTCAGATCTGGTTTTGGGATGCAGGATCATGCTGTTCTCACCTCATCAAATAGATACCATCTTGAAAAACAGCAACCTGCAAGCATTTACATCCCAGCACTTATCCTAGTATCAAATTGTGTTTCTGGGCAATAAGAACCTAACTCTCCATCATTGTAAGGAGATAAACCCAGCCACACTTATGCCAGATTTACTGTTAGAAGGGGAACCCATCCATAGCTGTGCAGATACCTTGGAAATAGTTCAGAAAACTAGAGATGACCTGGCCGATATCCCATTGGTCTCTCCAGACCTGACACTATTCACTGATGGTTCTGCATTTGTGTTAGATGGGGAATGGTATACAGGTGCAGCTGTGGTGACTCAAGATGAGACTTTATGGTATGCAGCTCTACCAAAGTCCATGTGTGCTTAAGGTGCCGAAATCCTGAGTCTCATCAGAGCTCTAGAAATTGGCTGGGGCAGGAGGATAAACATGTATACCAACAGCAGATATGCGTTCAATGTAGTGCATTGCACTGGCCAAATCTGGAGATATTGGGGATTTATAACTGCTGGTGGGAAGAAAATAACTTATGGCAGCCTTATAAACCAAATCCTGGAAGCTGTCCAGTTACCTAAAGAAGTGGCAGTGATGCATTGCCGATCACATCAAAAAGGTGAAGATGGAGTCTCAGGAAACAGAAGGGCAAACATAACAGCCAAATATGGTGCCCGATTTGGTCCCATCCATGTGCTGAACTTCTCCTTGGTGGACAAAGTGAATCGAAAACAGGCATACTCCCTGATGGAAGTGAAGCACTGGATAGGAAATCTAGGGGCCAAATTAGTGAAAGGTGTATGGTTTTCTAGTGCAGACAAACCCATTCTTCCAATGTCTCTATATAATACCCTATGCAATGTATTACATGCCAAAGGCCATTATGGGACCCAATTCCTGGTGGATGGCATTTGAAGATACTGGACAGCTCCTAGCATATCCACTTGTGCAATTAGAACATGCCAGAAATGCAAGGTTTGCTTTGTGTTAGTTAAAATCACCTGGGGTTCTATTTGGAAGGATTGAACCTCAATATAGTGTTTGACAAACTTCTGTGGACCTGTGGGGATCCTTAAAACTACATTTCCTGTGGTCCAATGGGTTTCCTGTTTTGGATTACATATTCAAGGTGAGGGACTGTTTTAAATAGGGGGGAAGTGACTTTGAACTTTCTCTTTAGCTACCTGAGCTAGCGGAGAGAGGAAAGGTAAATGACTGAGCGTGAGGTTGGAATAGGTTTCTTACAGGTGCGTGGTCAGTTTTATCTCTATCA
>NW_025400193.1:0-6202 GCF_016433145.1 Gracilinanus agilis
TATAATAATAATAATAATAATTAGCAATTACATAATACCTTAAGTTTCTCAAAATATTTTTCATTTATTATCTTGTTTTATCATCATAACCACTCTGACATAGGTGTTGTTTTTTTATTTTAAAAATTTAAATTTTAAAAATGTTAAAAATGTTAAAAATTAGAAAATAGAGGCCAATAATGACAAAGTGACTTACTCAGAGTCACGAATTATGTCTGGCATAGTAAGCAAATGTCTGAGGCTTGATTTGAAGCCTTCTTGACTTCAGGATTATCCGTACAAACTCTATGATCTAGCTAAAAAATTTTGTTTGTTCAGTAATTCTATCAGGGTAGCTAAGTGGCATGGTAGATAGAATGAACTCATCTTCCTGAGTAAAAATAGGGCCTTAGTCATTTACTAGCTGTATGACTCTGGGCAAGCCACTTAGCTCTGTTTGCCTCAGTTCTTCATATGTAAAAATGAGCAGGAGAATGAATGAAATGGCAAATCACTCAAGATATATTTTCCAAGAAAACCTCAAATGATTTCATAAAGAATCAGAAAGCATTGAAAAATAACAAAAAAAAAAGTTCTTCATGCACATCTGACTGTTCAGGATCCCACCGACCCAATGCCCAATGGTTGCATGCCAAGTGACTAGCTACTTGACCCAGGACAAATTACTTACTCTCTCAGTGAACTAGGGAATTCTAAAAGTCACAGAGAATGTGGTAATATGTGTTAGTAGAGGAGGTTTCTTCATCTAGGCATTCTCTGGCCTGATAAAATCAGAAATTTGATATCTATTCCTAAGCATTTAAGGATTCAAAGGACTTTTACATGCATTTTTTGCATATTGATATAATATAATAATTATTTTCTGATATTTTGCAATCCAGGGTCTCCTCTCCCTCCCCTTCCCCAAAATAGCAGGTAATATTATATAGGTTGTACATGTATGATCATACAACATATATATTCCTGTGTTTATCATTCCACATACTTTATTGCAAAAGATTTGCTCAGGATCATAAAATTATTTAAGGATTTGACTTCATGTTTTGTTTTGTTTTTTTTTGCCTCTAGAACAGAATTTCTTAACCCAACATCAAAATAAATATTTCAGTGATTCAATGAACATGAATTTTAAAAAATACATTTTATTTCAATATAATTGGTTTGCATCCTAATTCTATGCCTTTAATTTTTTGAATTGAAAAACTTTAATGGGTCTCAAAAGTCTTATTGAAATTTTAAATTTTAATAACTTAATTTTTTTTAAAGATCCAATAGTGCTCTAAAACCTTTAAAACATTTTCTTTTATTCTCAGAAGTGGTCCCTAGGCTTTACCAGACTTGAAAAGAGAAAACAAAACAAAACAAAACAAAACAAAACAAAACCAGGGACATAGAGACAAAAAACTTCTCTAGATTCAAGGATTCCCATTATTTTTTCCTAAGGATATCTTCATTCTCTCCCACTTTTCACCAATAACAACAACCATAACTACCACAACAACATCCTGTATTGATGCATTTGATAAAAAAAATGTCATACACTCATGTATTTTTTTATACTATCTCTTCAAAAAATATAAATTTTTATAAGTAGGGATATTTCAGTTTTGTCTTTATATCCTTGGCATTTAGCACAATTCTGGGTACAAAGTAGGCACTTAAAAAAGCTTTTTTAAGGGATATGGTAGGGTCCTTCAGGGCTAACCATATATTTAGCATATATGAAGGAACTCTGGTTCATCAAATCAGAGTAGTTTTTTTTTTTAATCATCTTGAAGCATAAGGAAAATACATTGATATAGGATTTAGAGCTAGGGGTAATTCTAGAAATCAAATGACATTTCCTTCATCTTACAAATGGGGAAAAAAAACCAAAAAACCAAAAAACAAGAGAAATCAGGTGACTTGCCCAAAGTCACACAAATCAAAAATTCACAAGAGATTAATGATCCTAAATCTGACAAGAAGGTACATCTATTAGAATTATCATTGAATAGCCTCCAAAATTCCACCCAAAATGACCATTTGAGATAAAAAGAATGATCTAAAGTAATGCAACTGACAGCAAACACAAGTAGGCTTCAAATCCAGGTTTCTTGTTTTTAATTCCAATGGTTTTTGTCTATGCACTGTAATAATGATAATGATAATAATAATAGCTAACAATTATTTAGTACTTTAATGTTTGTCACCTACTTTTCATAAATTATCCCCTTTCATTTATACAGTAACCCTAGGATATAGTTACTCATCCCCATTTTACATTTGATGAAACTGAGTAAGAGAAATTAATGATTGCCTAGAGCAGGGGTCGCCAACCTTTTTGGCCATGAGATCCATAAACGCCACATTTTTTAAAATGTAATTTTGTGAGAGCCGTACAGTGCTCACAGTGCTGCTCCTGTAACAATGCCTGAAAAAAAAAATGGACTTTATGGCTCCTGCAGAAAGAGCCATATCTGGCCCTCAAAAGAGTCAGATATGGCTCGAGAGCCATATGTTGCTGACCCCTGGGCTAGGGGCACACATCTAGGAACTATTTAAGGCCCATTCAACTCATGTGTTTCTGACTCCAGACTCAGTAGAATATGTATAGTACCACTTCATTGTAATCAGTACACAGTTTCCTAAATTTTTTTTTTAATTTTTACACATTTTAGAGCATTGTTACATGTTTTATAATGTGATATTTATAACAATTCTGAGAAAAAGTAAGACTTCTCAGCACCATCATTATTGATATGTCTTTACAGGCATGTCCAACTCTGTGACTCCATTTGGGGTTTTCTTGGCAAAGATACTATAGTGGTTTCCAATTTCCTTTTCTGGATTATTTTATAGATGGGAAAACTGAGGCAAAGAGGATTAAATGACATCCCCAGGGTCACACAGGCTAGGATCTGGCCTCAGTGGAGACCAGATTTGAACTTAGGCCTTTGTAACATGAGACAATCTCTTTATCTACTGGTGTCTACTAGCTGGCCCTTATATTACCTCCATTTCTTAATATACCCCATCAACTTCTTTTACTTAGTCTTACAATAAAGAGAAAAAGAAAGAAGGGGGGAAGGAAGGAAGGAACGAAGAAAGTATAGAAGAAAGGAAGGAAGGAAGATAGGAAGGAAGGAAGGAAAGAGGAAAGTTTAGTTAACATAACATTGTAGGTTAGTTGAATGGTATATTCAATTTTGCAGACCCATAATACTCCACTCTACAAAAAAGGAAAAGAGTTGTTTTTTTCTTCTCATTTCTTCTTCAGGGATAAGTTTCGTTATTCTAATTGTTCCATGTTCAGATTTTTAAATATATGTTTATATGCATATTTTTACATATATATATTTTTTTCTCCACTTATACTGTTATCATTGCTATTCTTGTTCTACTAGGTGCAGACAGGTAGCACAATAAAAAGGCACTGAGCCTAAAGTCTAGAAGACTTGAGTTCAAATCCAGCTTTAGATAGTTATTAGCTGTGTGGCCCTGGGCAAATCACTTACTTTTTGTCTGCCTGTTTCCTCAACTATAAAATGAAGATGATAGCACCTTTGTCACTTTTTTTTGTGAGAATCAAATGAGATAATATATTAATGCATTTAGCACAGTTCCTGGTGCATAATTGATGCTTTTTCCCCTCATCTCATTTTCTTGCTTTTTCTTATCTTTGTTCTCCTTCTTTAACTAAGGAACTATTATCGTAGGTCTTCTTATCTGATTCCTTCATATCCATTATGCATCATATTAATCAAAGAGACCCACTGTGGCTAAGTAGAATAAGCCCTGACTGGAGTCAGAGAACCTGGGTTCAAGTTATGGTTTTGATATTTAGCCTATGTGAACTTAGATAAATCATTTAAACTTCCTGAATCATTTTTTCTTTTTTGATATTTACTTTTTGGCAAAAGAGGATTGGACAAAATTATCTCTAAGGGACTTCCCCAATCCCATAATTTCAAACGGCACAATATTATTTCATTATACTCCTAGGTATAGTCACAGTCAAGTATTCAGGCCATGAGCTCCTTGAAAGTAAGGATAATTTTTTGCTTTTTTTTTTTTATCCCTAGAATTTAACAAAGTTACTGTTACATAGTAAGCACTTAAATGCTCATTGATTGTCTGCTGAAATGAGTTTGTCATTTCTCAGTTGAACAAGATTTATTTTGTTTCCATTTTTTTTTCTATTAAAAAAGTGTGGCTAACAAGGTTTTGGTGCATGTGTTGTTATTCAGTCTTTTTCAGTTGTATCTAACTAGCCATGTGGAAGGAAGGAAGGAAGAAAGGAAGGGAAAATCAGTTAAAAAACAAACATAGTAGCTGAATTGAATGGTATATTTAATTTTAATAATTTTTTTTGGCAGAGATATTGGAATGGTTTGCCATTTCCTTTAGTAGCTAATTTTATAGATGAGGAAACTGAGGCAAAATAAGTGATGTGATTTGCCCAGGGTGAGAAAGGCAGTTTCTGTGGCCAAATTTGAATTCAGAAAGATGAATTTTCCTGACTTCAGGTATGACATTCTATCCACTGTGCTACTCAGCTTCCTAGTATATGTATGTCTCCATATTATTAATAAGGAAAGACAATGAGTTTTAGAAAAGTGTAATGACTTGTCAAAGGCCTTATAGAAACTTGGTAGAAATACTCAAAACCAGCACATACATCCTTTGCTCTCTCTATTCCATTTTTGCCTATGTATTCAAATTTTTCATTTAAGAAATTTTTACAATATTATAGCTCACAGAATATCAGCATTATAATATTCCTTACAATAGTCAATCAGTTTTATTCAATGTATTTTTTGCCCCTATTTGCTTTTTTTCCTATTTTAGTTTTTAGGAAGTTGATTTCCTCAGTGAATTTTCTATACCTATTGATTTTTTTTTCAATTCCTTTATTATTTGGTATTTTAACTTCTTTTCAAGATCTTCCAGAGATAGATGCCTGACATTCTTTCACACTTTGCTTTCAGGCTTCACATATTTCCTTTTTGACTTTTTTGTCCTCTTCTGAATTCTTATTTTGATTATCTGTCACTGAAGTAACTTTCTATGGTTAGAGTTTTGTTTTTGTCTTTTGCTCATTTTTCTAGTTATTTTTCCCCTGTTACCTTATCCATCTATTGAAGTTCTTTTCTTTTTCTGGGGTAGAAGGAGCACTGCTCCAAGTTTGTAGAGTGCTATTCTCTGACATTTAGGGTAGGTCCAACTGCCTTTGTTTCCACTGGTGTGTCTATTGAGGGTTGCGGCCCATCTGGTTTGCTCTGGGGAGGGTTACAGCTATTTTATCCAGGTAGATTCAATACTCTGTTTTACAGTTCCCCTGTTAGTACTTGGGCTAAGCAAATCCCCTGTTCTGGCCTGTGATGTCTCAGGCACTCTGCTACCATATGGGAGTACACAGCTTCTTATACACAGCTGGTTACTTGTGTTGCTATTTGTGCTACCTCAGGTACTCTGCTACTATGTTGGAGTAAATAGTTTCCTGCAGTTCACTTGTCCCCTACTCTGATCCCTTGTTGCCTCAGTTCCTCTTCTGCCATGTGAGAGTGAGTAGGTTCCTGCCTTCTCTTCTGTCTATACCTATGCTGAGTGACTTGGGCTAATTCATTCTCATTCTGCAACTTCACTGCCTAGAGTCACAGCATGTTAGGTTGGTCCAAGTTCTGTCAGTTATCACAGATGCTGTGCTGCTTGGCAACTCTCTTCTCATCCCAGTGTGACTGTTTTTCAAGAGGTGATAGGTCAATTCCTACTCTTCTCTCTTGTTCTAGGATATCAGGGCAGATTTCTGAGATGATTTCTTATAATATGGTATTTAAAAAAAATTTTAATTATTTTTAAATTTGTGTTTTTGAGTATTCTAAAGATTCTTAGATTATCTCTCCTGGCTATATTTCCCAAGTTTCCTGGCATGGCACCATGGCATGGTGCTGGTATACTTTCTAAGTTTCATAGGCACATAACAATGAGGTCAGCACAATGCTTTGTAGACTTTCATTTTGGTAGGCACTTTCCCACCCTTTTCTTTGGAGGCTCCCAAACACTAAATTACTCTGGCAATGCATGTGTTAATCTCATTGTCCATGTATATATTCTTAGAAAGTATTCTGCCATGTAAGGGAACTTATTAACAGCATTTAAAATTTCTTCATTTACTATGGTTTCATGGTGTATGGTTAGTTGGTGGGGAACCTCGGTTTTA
>NW_025400194.1:0-1155 GCF_016433145.1 Gracilinanus agilis
GAAGAATGGAACATCTTTTGCTCTGTATATAATAGGATTCTCTGTGGGAAAAGTCTCATTTACATGTTGGGTATAAAAAGCCTTTGAATTGTCATCATCATAATTGTTGTCGATATTTGGTTGTTCTCTTCTTTCCCAGCAATATACAACCTTCTTTGTCTCCCAAGTTTTAGGACTGCAGCTTCAATGGCTGCCCCATACTCTCTCCCGTGGTCTTTCCTTCAGTCCATTTCACTTGGTGCTGTGGCTCCACAGGGTCTTTCTAGTCTTGGTTGGAGTATAACCTATGGTCATGCAAAGGGCTGGCCTCCATCCCCTTTTGCTGGGAAATTCTGTTGATGGAAAGGAGAATTTCAACTTTGTCTCCTTTCACACACAGAGATTCACCATTGCACGTGTATTTTCCCTCTATGTGGGTGTCCTAAAATGTCACATGGAAGCATGGCTGCTATGGAACCTGGCTCTTACCCACATAAAGGGAATATTGGCTTTAGCATCCAGTGTCTGGGTCCACAGTATAATAATTAATTCACTGGTTTGGCTCTCCTATGTAGAGATGATAGACCCTCCACACCCCTAATCACACTACTGTGCAGCAGGATAGTAGAGAGATCATCTCTGTTCTTAGTTTCCTTTCATTTCATGGAGCTTTATTGTTAGAAACATTAGTGGTATCCCAACTTCCTGTCCCTGACTGTGGGGACTTTCTGAATGGAGAGTAGGGTGAAGAGGTAGAATTGTGAAGTGAGAATGTGTCCCTGGGAAAATCAGACTCCAACTGTATATACCTTCGAGGAGGCATGATTTTTTGTCATCCTAAATATGTACATATTGATCCTTAAAGGTCACATTTTAATTTAGTTTTTATATTATCTGTGTGTTACTGTTTTTTCTTTTGTTAACTATTTCCCAAATAGCTTTTCACCTGGTTCAGACTCTACCTGAGAGTGTTGTAGGGGTGTATTTGAAATCTGTGGTCTAAATGACCTTTTTTAAAATTTAATTTTTTCTAATTAACCAAAATCTATTTTCGGTCCCCCTTCTCACCCATCCCACTAAAGAAAAAGAAAATCCTCATGAGAAGTATGGACAATCAAGGAAATCAAGCTCCCATGCTCAAAAACAACTGTTGCAGCCTATACCCTGAGACCATCC
>NW_025400195.1:0-1417 GCF_016433145.1 Gracilinanus agilis
TTGGAAAACAATATGGGAGAGATTAGGTTTAGATCAACATCTCACACTCTATACCAAGATAAATTCAGAATGGGTGAATGACTTGAATATAAAGAAGGAAACTATGAGTAAATTAGGAGAGCACAGATAGTATACTTGTCAGATCTCTGGGAAAGGAAAGATTTTAAAACCAAGCAAGAGTTAGAAAAGAATACAAAATGTAAAATAAATAATTTTGATTACATTTAATTAAAAAGTTTTTGTACAAACAAAAACAGTGCGGCCAAAATCAGTAAGGAAACAACAAAATGGGAAAAAATGTTTATAACAAAAAATTCTGACAGAGGTCTAATTACACAAATATACAAAGAGCTAAATCAATTGTATAAAAAATCAAGCCATTCTCCAATTGATAAATGGGCAAGGGATAGGAATAGGCAATTTTCATATAAAGAAATCAAAACTGTCAATAAGCACATGGGAAAGTGTTCTAAATCTCTAATAATTAGAGAAATGCAAATCAAAACAACTATGAGGTATCACCTCACATCTAGCAGATTCGCTAAAATGACAGCAGGGGAGAATAATAAATGTTGTAGGGGATGTGGCAAAATTGGGACATTAATGCCCTGCTGGTGCAGTTGTGAAGTGATCCAACCATTCTGGATGGCAATTTGGAACTATGTTCAAAGAGCACTAAAAGACTGCCTGCCCTTTGATCCAGCCATACCATTGCTGGGTTTTTACCCCAAAGAGGTCATAGGGGAAAAGACTTCTACAAAAATATTTATAGCCACAGCTTTTGTGTTGGAAAAAAAATTGGAAAAGAGGGTATGCCTTTCAATTGGGGAATGGCTAAACAAATTGTGGTATCTGTTGGTGATGGAATACCATTGTGTTCAAAGGAATAATGAACTGGAGGAATTCCATGTGAACTGGAATGACCTCCAGGAATTGATACAGACTGAGACGAGCAGAGCCAGAAGAACATTGGACACAGAGACTGATACACTGTGGTAAAATCGAATGTAATGGACTTCTGTACTAGTAGCAATGCAAGGATCCAAGACAACTCTGAGGGACTTATGGAAAAGAATGCTACCAACATTCAGAGGAAGAACTGTGGGAGGAGAAACACAGAAGAAAAACAACTGCTTGAACACATGAGTTGATGCAGACATGATTGGGGATGTAGACTCTAAATGACCACCCCACTGCAACTATCAATAATATGGAAATAGGTCTTGATCAATGACACATTAAAACCAGTGGAAATGCGTGTTGGCTATGAGTGGGATAGGGTTTGGAGTTGGGGGGGGTTGAGGAGAGAGTAAGAATATGAACCATGTGACCATGGAGATTTTTTCTAAAAAATAAAAATTCAAAGTCATAAAAAAAGGAGTTGAAATGGGGAATATGCAAAGAGACCTTAAGAAGG
>NW_025400196.1:0-3818 GCF_016433145.1 Gracilinanus agilis
AGTGATTTTCCCAGGGTCATAGAGCTAGAAAGTGTCTGAGACCACATTTGAACCCAGGACCTCCTGTCTCCAGGGCTGGCATTCTATCTATTGAGCCACCTAGCTGTCCAAATGTATATTTTTAAATTTAACTTAAAATGATATTATATTTTTCCACAATGACATGTAAAATCAATTTTGTAGCATTCATTTAAAAATTTTTTTGAGTCTTGACTTCTCTCTCTCCTTCTCCCCTTCCTGCAAGAGTAAGCAATCTGATGTAGATTTTACATGTGCAATCACACACATATGTATATAAGCATGTACATATACACATAAGTATATATGCACACATTTTATTTATTTTATATCTATATATCTAAATATATACACTTATATCTAAATAAATAATATAGATATTTCAATAGAATATTATGGATATATCTCTCTACCTCTCTATCTCTGTCTCTTTGTCTGTCCGTCTTCCTGATCAGAACATAATCTTCTTGAGGGCAGGCACCGTTTCTCCCTTCCTTCATATTTCTTGTGCTCAGCATGGTTTCTTAATCAGAATAGACACTTAATAAATGCTCGTCATTTATTACATTCCTCCTATTCTAAATGGATGTGCCTAGTCTTACTTAATTCCTGTGTGATCTCAGGCCAGTTGCATCAGTTCTCCAGCCCTTGGTTTCCTCATCAGTAAATTAAGGGAGAGAACTGTCTGGCATCTAAGAATCCTTCCAACTCTATCTCAGTTCTAGGATGCAGTGAGTTCTCGAGGACACTACTTACTGCAACATTGGACATTTTCTACCCTCATGAATCCTAGATCCAGAACCCTTTATGCATTCTCTGCTCTGACAAAAAGAATCCAATCTGGTCAGGGAGGTAGGAGAAGGAGCTAGACCTAGGGTTTGGCAAAACAAGGCTCAGCCCAGTCTCTGACACTCAGAGCTGGGTGACTGTGGCTGAGTCACTTTGCTTTTCTCCTTTCATTTTTCTCAGTCACTTTACAGGGTTATTGTGAAGATCAGATTGGTGCTGGGCAGGGGGAAGGAAATAAGCCTTCATGTAGCACTTTGGGGCAATCTGCTGAGTACTTTAATAAATATCTGATCTAACACTGGAATCAGATAATATTTTCTTTTTGCTTTCTCCTACTTACTATTTACTTCATTTACTTGTATTAGCTCACTTGCTCATTAGGTCAAATATAAGTAAAGTGTTTTATAAATCTTAAAGCGTATGTCCATGCTAATTATTATTGTCATTATTATTACTGACAGATTTGGAAAACTGAGACAAACAGGGAAATGACTCATCTAAGGTCACACAGGAAGAAATGAGTAGGCAGGATTCCACTTTAGGTCCTTGGGCTCCAGATATTGGATTCATTCTACTACCTGACAGGACTCTCGGGCTATAAAATTTCCAAAAGCTAGACTTGTTTTTTATATCTGATCCAACAGAAGATGAACACCTTCATGGCACGAAATGTTCTTCATCTTTTGATGATCATTCCCAGCCCCTGGTATGGAGCATGGCATATATTATTTGAATTCTCCAAAGGCTCTGGATGCTCCATCTACAATCCCGGTACCAAACCAGCCTGTACCGCTCCTGTCCACGTCCTGCTACAAGTTCACTACACAGAGAAGGGAATGAATGTGGGGTCCATCCAAAATGTTAGAGAATTGAATTGAAATGTTCCCAAAGCTAAAATCATTGAGGCTGTCATCTTCCACCCAATAATTTTTTATTCTGGATGTCGATCCAATTTACTTCAATGGAATATTTGCAAAGGTGCTAAGGGCATGGGGAAAAACAAAATGCTTCCTGCCCTCAAGAAGCTTAGATCCTGTAGGAAATAACATAAACACATATAAAATCAATATGGTACAAAATAATTTAGGGGCAGATGGGGTAGGAGAGGGTCCTAACAAATGGGTGACATAGTTTCTGACACATAGATACTTAATTAATGTTAGCTGACTAATTGAGTGATTGAATTCGGAGCCATGGGAAACAAAGGGACCAAGAACCACAGAGACTTTTTTAGGAGTGAATTGTTATTATTCCTGAAATGGAACAAACAGCCCATTCCTTTCCTCCTGACCTCCCACCCCCAATCTGTGTAGAGGAAAGGAGCCCTGACTGACATGTAGTGAACAATTCTTGCCCTCTTTAAACCAATTTCAATAAAATCAAATCTCTGGATATGATTAATGCAAAAAAAAATTCTATAAAGAAACAAGTATCTTTCAGGGTAGGGAGAAATAAATGATGAAACAGAAAAAGCCAGCTGAAGCCTCCAGTCCTAAGTCAGACACAGGGAGGAGTGCCCTTTGTGTTAACATCTATAAAAATGACATCAATTACTTAAAAAAAAAACCCCACGATTCTTTATGCATGTGCAGATTTCCCAGAGACTAAACGTCCAGGTTCATGAAACTGACTTGAGTGTTTTCACTATAGTTTTTGCCAAAGATTTTTCATGGTCTGAGCGGACCTTGAGTCAATCTGAAATAATTCAGCTCCACAGCGCCACCTGTAGGAGAGCTGCCTGTAGACGTTGAACAGCATCAGATCCTTGGAAACCCGACAGTTTGTTTACCTATTTTAACTTCTGAACTGTGTGTACATAAGAGGCGAAAGACTATTTCCTGATTCTTAAGGATAATATACTCAGCACCACGGATTCAGGGTCTGTAGCTCGTGACTGGGAGGTCGGCACATCCCTAATTTTCTCTCCTGACAAATTGGATGTCCATGGACCGCTCTAGCTTTCAAGAGGTTTCTTTTGGTTATTTTCCGTCTCTCTTGGGGACGTTGCGTTTATATAGCTATAACTCAATAGGACTCAAAGGTCTAGGCTGATTTGTCCCTCAATTAGGACTTTCTTCTAAACATTCTCTCTCTTAAATAATCTGATGGTTGTTTTTTTTTTTGCAGTTAGAATGGAATATAACATAACAATCATAATCAATGTCCAGTCTAATAATAGGACATCACACAGAATGATAGGAAAGAATATACGATGATAATAGACACATCCAGAAAGGCAGTAAATTACAGAGGAGAGAACATTTGGTCCTGAAATCAGGAAGATTTGTGTTTAAGTCCTTTAGAAACATGCTAGCTCAAGTCTCTTAGTCTCTCAGGGTCCCCAAGCAATGAAGACTATAAATTACAGATGAGTTGTTGAAGTGGACAGAGATGGAGTTTCCATATAATTAGTCCTCAAAATGGAGGAAACCACAGGTCTCATTCAAAATGGAAATGAAGTTCAACAGCTAGTCTATAAATTGTCTAAGAGAGATATCTGAGGTCCATGGTCATACTGCTTGCCAGCTAGCATGTGTTAGACGTGGGACTTCAGTCCCCATCTTCCTAACTTTGGAGCTGGTCTCCTGTCTATTGCATGAATGGGTGGTGCTTTTCAAACATATATTTAAATATGTATATCTACATTTATATAACATGCATGGTATATATATTTAATGTAAATATAATATATTATCAAATATGTTATTCAAACTAAATAAATTAAAATAAAATTTGGAATATTATTAAATATAATAAAATATCATTAAATTAAATATATTTTAAAATTAAATGTAATTGATTAAATTATTGATTAAGTCATCAAATATATTTTAAATATATGTTAATATAATAGTAGCATTTTGTGCAAAATATTAATATTTAATATTAAAATGTCACCATTAAAGTATATGATATTATTTGATATTTAATATTATTAAATTAGATGTGATTAATTATAATAAAATATTAAATATTGAATATATTATGTAGTATAAATATTAAATTATTGA
>NW_025400197.1:0-1021 GCF_016433145.1 Gracilinanus agilis
TGGGTGACTACATTTACCACTCTCTCTAAATATGAAGAAAAGTGTTATTTGGTCATTTTCAGGCTCATCCACATCTTTTGATACATTTTCAGGATTTTCTTGCCAAAGACATCAGAGTCATTTCCTTCTTGAGCTCATTTTATAGATGAGGGGGGCAGCTGGGTAGCTCAGTGGATTGAGAGTCAGGCCTAGAGACGGGAGGTCCTAGGTTCAAACCTGGCCTCAGCCACTTCCCAGCTGTGTGACCCTGGGCAAGTCACTTGACCCCCATTGCCCACCCTTACCAATCTTCCACCTATGAGACAATACACCGAAGTACAAGGGTTTAAAAAAAAAAAGAATGAACTCATTTTATAGATGAGGAACTGAGGTAAACAGGTTTAAATAACTTGCCCAAAGGTCCTGGAGTTACAAAGAAAAAATCAAAACAATACTTCCTTCAAATATCTTATATCCTCTGGGAAAGATAACCTTTAAATAAACCTTTAAGTTTATTTAAAATATAGAGAAAAATAAATGAAAAAGCATTTCTGGGGAGAGGATGACTTTAGGAGATATGGACAGGTAATCTGGGAAGACTTTATGTACAAGGTGGTATGTGGTAGAACTTTCAAGAAATCTTGAGAATCTAAGAGGAAAAGAATACAAAGTACATTTAGCCAAAGAGACCTTTTTGAAAGGGAACAGAAAAAAAAGGAATGGAGATGGAGTATCCTGACTGAGTAACATCAAGAAGGTTAATTTGATTGGGCTATACAGTCTACGGAAATTATTAATAATTATTTTTCAAAATAAAAAAAGACAGGAAATTTGACTTCAAATTCTGAAAAAAATCTAGCATATTATTGAGGAAATTGTTAGCAAACATCTGGAAAAAAGATACTGATCACAAGGTGACACAATGACATTATGAAGAATAAGTCATGGAAGAATAATAATTCTATATTTCTGTTTTTGGCTGAATTAATAAATGAGTTTATAAATAGTCTGCTATAAATAAAGTACTCTTTTCTGCATTTGA
>NW_025400198.1:0-1014 GCF_016433145.1 Gracilinanus agilis
CAGGGAAGAGAGGAGCCAAGAGAGAGGAAGCAATTGGGACATGGGAAAGGGGTGTAAGTGGGGTAAAGGGATCTGGGGGCACAGCAAGGGTCCAACTGATAGAGGGAGTCTTCCAGCCTGGGCTGGGGCAGAGAGTAAATGAGAAAAGAAAAAGAAGAGCCCTGAGAAAGATATTCACAGCAGCAAGTCCAAGTTTCATGGCCTCAGGCTCCAGGGCAAAGAAGTGTAAGAGCAGACAGCCCCAATGCTGGGGAACAATGGGGGTTCTTCCCGAAATCCCCTGCTCTTTGGAGCACAGAAATGGCCAAGAAAATGAGCTGCAAGCTTCCATAGTAGTCCTTTTGTGCACTTCCCACTTATTGGTTCATAATGTGAAAGGAAATTCTTGGTTTTCTTTGTCTTTTCTGAGTTTACACTTGTGAAAGGGGAATCCTTTATTTTTCTTTTTGCCTAGTTGGAGTTAAAAGTTGGCTAACATAAACTTAAATACCCCTACTTAGTGCCTCACTAGATTGTGAGGACAGAATTAACTCTCCTTTGTCTACCTGTTGATTGAATCAACACGATTAAGTGGAGGAGCTCAAAAACCACTTGGTGAATTCTCACTTTACTTGGTGCTAAGTGAGAAGCCAGTAAGATACTTGGAGAACTCCACCTTTTTTCTAACTCAAACAGCCAGAAACTTGTTAATTCTTTTAACAGTTCACACCCTCAGAAAAGCATGAATCCTCGGAGGAATGTTAACACCTTTAGAGGTGAGAAGTCAATCCCACAGACACTGCCCCTAGGCAGGGCTGGACAATTTGGAAACTGTGATTGGCCCCTGGGAAAAAGGGCAGGGACAGGAAACCACCATAAAAGCCACAAAATCTTTCAGCTGAGGGAGTCTGGTGAAGTTGAATCTCCTGGAGATAGTCTTTGAGGGAACTTCACTGGAGACTGTGGCTTGGATCAAGGCTTCAACTTGGATTCTGACACCTGGACTACTTCATTGGTTGAGTGAAAAGGGCTGAC
>NW_025400199.1:0-1051 GCF_016433145.1 Gracilinanus agilis
AGGAGTTAAAGCAATTGTATAAAAAATCAAACCATTCCCCAATTGATAAATGGGCAAGAGACATGAATAGGCAATTTTCTGGTAAAGAAATCAAAAGTATCAATAAGCACATGAGAAAGTGTTCCAAATCTCTAATAATTAGAGAAATGCAAACAACTCTGAGGTATCACCTCACACCTAGCAGATTGCCTAAAATGAAAGAAGGGGAGAGTAATGAATGTTGGAGGGGATGGGGCAAAATTGGGACATTAATGCACTGCTTTTGGAGCTGTGAACTTATCCAGCCATTCTGGCTGGCAATTTGGAATCATGCTCAAAGTGCTATAAAAGAATGCCTGCCCTTTGATCCAGCCATACCATTGTTGGGTCTGTACCCCAAAGATATCAAAGATAAACAGACTTGTGTGAAAATATTTATAGCTGTGCTTTTTGTGGTGGCAACAAACTGGAAAAAGAGGGTATGTCCTTCAATTGGGGAATGGCTGAACAAACTGTGGTATATGCGGGTGATGGAATACTATTGTGCTAAAAGGAATAATAAATTGGAGGAGTTCCAGGCGAACTGGAGAGACCTCAAGGAACAGATGCAGAGTGAAAGGAGCAGAGCCAGAAGAACATTGTACACAGAGACTGATATACTATGGTAAAATTGAATGTAATGGATCTCTGTACCAGCAGCAATACAATGACCCAGGACAATTTTGAGGGATCTATGGTAAAGAACGCTGCCCACATTCAGAGGAAGGACTGCAGGAGAGGAAACATAAGAAAAACAACAGCTTGAACGCATGGGTCGGGGTGGACATGATTGAGGGTGTGGACTCGAAACTACCACACCAATGCAACTACCAACAATTTGGAAATAGGTCTTGATCTAGGACACATGACAAATCGAGTGGAAATGTGCATTGGCCATGGGTGGGTTGAGTGCGGGGGTTGAAGGGGAAAGGGGGAGCATGAATCATGTAACCATGTTAAAAATGAATATTAGTAAATGTTTAAAAAAAAAAAAAACTAGACTACTGACTCATCTCCAGAGGATTTTTTCTAC
>NW_025400200.1:0-1388 GCF_016433145.1 Gracilinanus agilis
AAAGTGTTCTAAATCTCTAATAATTAGAGAAATGCAAATCAAAACAATTCTGAGGTACCACCTCACACCTAGCAGATTGGCTAAAATGAAAGAAGGGGAGAGTAATGAATGCTGGAGGGTATGTGGCAAAATTGGGACATTAGTGCATTGCTTGTAGAGCTGTGAACTGATCCAACCATTCTGGCTGGCAATTTGGAACTATGCTCAAAGGGCTATAAAAGACTCCCTGCCCTTTGATCCAGCCATACCATTGTTGGGTTTGTAACCCAAAGAGATCATAGATAAACAGACTTGTACGAAAATATTCATAGCTGCACTTTTTGTGGTGGCAAAGAACTGGAAAAGGAGGGAATGTCCTTCAATTGGGGAATGGCTGAACAAACTGTGGTATATGCGGGTGATGGAATACTATTGTTCTAAAAGGAATAATAAACTGGAGGAATTCCATGTGAACTGGAGAGACCTCCGGGAACTGATGCAGAGCGAAAGGAGCAGAGCCAGAAGAACACTGTACACAGAGACTGATATACTGTGGTAAAATTGAATGTAATGGACCTCTGTACCAGCAGCAACTCAATGACCCAGGACAATTCTGAGGGATTTATGGTAAAGATGCTACCCACATTCAGAGGAAGGACTGCAGGAGAGGAAACATAGAAGATAAACAACTTCTTGAATGCATGGGTTGAGGCGGACATGATTGGGGATATGGACTCGAAACTACCACACCAATGCAACTAACAACAATTTGGAAATAGGCCCTGAACAAGGACACATGTTACAACCAGTGGAAATGTGCGTCGGCCATGAGTGGGGGGAGAGCGGGGAGGTGAAGGGGAAATTAGGGGTATGAAGCATGTAAACAGGTTAAAAATGAATATTAATAAATGTTTAAAAAAAGAAAGAAAACAAAAGTGAGTATTTTGCATGTACGGTACATAAAGAAAAACAAAACACAAAACTGATATCTAGTCAAGACCTCCTGTAAATAAGTGAGTGTCTGAAGACTGTGAAAATACAAAATGTATACATGTCTATGATGTAAATAGCTGCAAGTTCCATAAGATTTTAACCACATAAAGAAAATCAAGCAATTTTCTTGTCTGGTTAACATCGATATGCAGAACTAATGCTTGTACAAATGTATAATAGTATAAATAATGTAAATTTTTTCCCCTTATAGCATGGAAATGTCCCACCCCTGCCTACCTTCAAGGCTGCTTCCTATAGTAGAGCCCCTTCATTCATCTGATTTTGAATTTTGTCCTTCTGAGGTGCTTTATATCAGTCAGTTGTGAGGAAAAGAAGACCTTTGCTTCTACTCTGCAGCCATTTTAGCCGGGAAGTCACAAGATATCTGCTTTCTCAGAATTCTGAAAAAATATTTA
>NW_025400201.1:0-1081 GCF_016433145.1 Gracilinanus agilis
GACTAGAAGCTGGTATTTTGAAAAAACAGATAAAATAGACAAAGTGATGGTAAATATAATTAAAAAAGGGAAAGAAGAAAACCAAATTAACAGTATTAAAGATGAAAAGGGAGACCTCAACTTCAATGAAGAGGAAATTAAGGCAATCATTAAAAACTATTTTGCCCAATTATATGGCAATAAATATAGTAATTTAGGTGAGATGGATGAATATTTTCAAAAATATAAATTGCCTAGATGTTAGAATACTTAAATAACCCCATATCAGAAAAAGAAATTGAACAAACCATCAAAGAACTCCCTAAGAAAAAAACTCCAGAACCTGATGGATTCACAAGTGAATTCTATCAAACATTCAAAGAACAACTAATCCCAATACAATACAAATTATTTGACATAATAAGCAAAGAAGGAGTCCTACCAAATTCCTTTTATGACACAAATATGGTACTGATTCCAAAGCCAGGCAGACCAAAAACAGAGAAAGAAAACTACAGACCAATCTCCCTAATAAACATAGATGCAAAAATCTTAAATATAATACTAGCAAAAAGACTCCAGCAAGTAATCAAGAGGATTATCCATCATGATCAGGTGGGATTTATACCAGGAATGCAGGGATAGTTCAACATTAGGAAAACCATCCACATAATTGACTATATTAACAAACTAACAAACAAAAATCACATGATTATCTCAATAGATGCTAAAAACGCCTTTGACAAAATACAACAACCATTTGTATATTTGGAATTGGGGAGATGCCATTTAAAAGTATGTTATATATTTTCTATGGACATGTGAGAGATTTTGAAACTACATTTCCCATGATTCCTGATGGCAAACAGGAAGTATGATGATGTAAGAGAGGGGTTAAATCTCCTGGGTGAGGAGGAAGTCACTCTCTTAGCTAGCAGGCGCGGGCGATACGAAAGGTAAAGACGACTGAGGCAATGTGAATACTTACAGGCGTATGATCTAATGATTTTATCTCTATCAGCATGGCTTTAATTAAACTACTAATTTATATTATCATATCAGTCTTTATCATTTTTAATTGTAACACATTCCTATTGAAAAC
>NW_025400202.1:0-3167 GCF_016433145.1 Gracilinanus agilis
TTATAATATGTACATTTGTTAATGATTATTGAGTATATTGTAAAAAAAGAAAATAAGAATTAACATCTGATGCTATATTTTACTTGTTGACTTTTAAACTGGATCTTCCTGATTCACAAAAATACGCTTTTTTCCTTCAATGACTGCCTTTTATTTTGAACCTTTGTAAATATATGAATTATTTACTGAATCTCAGGATAGTTATGAAATGTTTCAAGGACCTGTAATATTGTTTATTTGGGTACTCCTTCCAAAGGAATAGATTTTAACTCTTTTAATGGACAGAATCAATGGTTTGTCTATGGGAGGAGGTAGAGCTCCCAAATCCATTACCTAGGAGCCATCTTGTGAAGGAGGCTATGTGAAATGATCTTGGCTGGTCTTTGGTTCATGCCTATCACTGTTTCCATATTTTTCACTTGTCCAGGCTGATGGCCATTGAGATCCATAGGTTTCAAAAGTTCAGGGTCAAACTTCTTGGTTAAGATGGCGGCAGAGTAAAAAGTAGCTGCTTAACCTCTCCTAACTGAAACATACAGGACTCCTCAAGAACACATAAAAACAAATCCAGAGGAACAAAGGGACCCCATAATGGCACAGCATTGGAGGTACATGGAATTGGGGCATTTCCATGCTATAAGGGGGTGAAACAGCTCTCACTAAAATGCGAGCTGAGCAACCCCCTTCCGCACCCCACACCACCTACAGTGCCAAAGCC
Organism: Gracilinanus agilis; assembly: GCF_016433145.1. Taxonomy (NCBI): domain Eukaryota; kingdom Metazoa; phylum Chordata; class Mammalia; order Didelphimorphia; family Didelphidae; genus Gracilinanus; species Gracilinanus agilis. Next base: position 719 of record NW_025400202.1, read on the forward strand.
AGCACACAAGAGTTGGAGCAAGTTTGGGGCATGCATTAAGTCCTTGGCAGCTACCTGGGGTCACCAAGAGCAGCAAGACTTAAGACCCCAAGAGGCTAAAGAATGAGCACAGACTTTGAGCGCAGACCCTGAGCACAGGCACGAGTGCGGGCGTGGACGCAAGCCCAGACATGAATCTGAGTGCTGGAGTAGACTCGGATCTTGAGCACAGGTGTGGACCTTGAGTGGGGGACTCAGTGAAAAAGGGGTTCACAACTGTGGAAGCAACTCCCTGAGACTCTTAAAGGAGCCTTGGGCAGAGGAACAACTAAGGGGACCACCAGGAGGCTTGACCCTGAGAACAACTGAGACCTCAGGAGCCTAAAGAGCACAGACAGACATTGAGTGTGAGATTAAAATTGAGAGGGCACAGGGCTAACAATGGCAAGCCAGAGACAAGAACCCCAAAAGAGAAAGATCATCAAAAAGAAATCTGTAACACTTGACAACTTTTACACAGATAAAATACAGAAAAAAGAGCAAACAGCAGAAGAGAACAAACAAGTAATCATATCCAAACCTTCCCAAAATAATGAAAACTGGCCACAAGCTATTGAAGAGTTCAAATCTGAGATGATGAGGAAGATGGAAGAGATTTGGCTAGAGAAGTGGGAAATAGCTCAAAAGGAAATAAACAGGTTAGAAGACAGAAACTCCCAATTGGAGAAAGATACCCCAAAATCAAACGAAATCGTAAGCAAATTGGAAACCAAAATCTTGCAAGAAAATAACAGTTTGAAAGGCAGAATTTTGCAATTGGAAAGTGAGGCTCAGAAATCAAATGAACTGATAAGCAAATTGAACACCAGAAATGACCAGATTGAAAAGGAAATTCAAAAGATTATAGCCAAAAATCAGTCCCTAAAGGCTAGAATTGAGCAATTAGAAGCTAATGATCTCTCAAGACAGGAAGAACAAGTAAAACAAAGTCAAAAGACTGATAAAATAGAAGGAAACATGAAATATCTCAATGAAAAAGTGACAGACCAAGAAAACAGGTCTAGAAGAGACAATCTGAGAATCATTAGTCTTCCTGAAAAAGCAGAAATTAATAGAAATTTGGCCTCCATACTAAAAGAAATTATTCAGCAAAATTACCCTGAAGTTCTACAACAAGAGGGCAGTATAGACATTGAAAGGATCCATAGATCACCCTCTGCACTAGACCGAGAAAAGACAACCCCCAGGAATATAATAGCCAAATTCAAGAGCTTCCAAGTAAAAGAAAAAAATTTTACAAGAAGCCAGAAAGAGACAATTCAGATATCAAGGAGCAACAATCAGGATAACACAGGATCTGGCAGCCTCCACACTAAAATACCACAAGACTTGGAATATGATATTCAGAAAGGCAAGAAACTGGGTAAACAACCAAGGATCACCTACCCATTAAAATAACCATATACTTCCAAGGGAAAGTTTGGGCATTCAACAAGATAGAAGATTTTCAAGTATTTGCACAGAAAAGACCAGGACTAAATGGAAAGCTCAATATCTAATCACAAAAATCAAGAGAAACATAAAAAGGTAAATAAGAAAGAGAGGGAAAAGAAAGAAAACACATATTTTAAAAAATTGCCTCTTCAAAGGCTTCAATATTATCTAATTATTGGTATTCCTATGTGGAAAAATGTTATGTATAATTATCTTTAAGGAATTATATTCACTATTATAGTATTCACTATTATAGTAACTAGAAGAATTATTCATAGGGAGAGGTTGGAATACTAAATGGTCTAAGATGATATGGGTCTGCGAAAGAGGGAGGTGAATAGTAGAGGACACCAAGAGAAACTTGAATGAATAAGAAAAATAGGATATTCTATTACACACAAAGAGCTCATGGGAAGGGGAAGGGATGAATACTATTATAAGAAGGAGAGGAAGAGAGCATTAAGAGGTAATAGTTAAACCTTACTCTCAGTGTAATTAACCCTGAGAGGGAAGAATAGATTTATCCATTGGAATATAAAATTCTATCCAACCCTACTGAGAAAGTCAGAAGGGAAAAACCAAGGGGAGCAGGGGAGTGGGGAGGTCAAAAAAGGGAGGGGAGTAGAAGGGTGAGGGAATTCATTAGGCCTTAAAAATAATTAGAGGGGAATAATAAGAGAGGGAGTAGAAATGGTAGTAAATCAAGGGAGGAGACAAGGGTTACTGGCATAAAGCAAACCATTGGTTTAAAAGGAAATAGTGTAAGAAGAAGGGGTAGAACTAGGAGAGGATACCAAAATGTTAGGGAATACACAACTGATAATTATAACTTTGAATGTGAATCGGATGAACTTACCCATAAAAAGGAAACAAATAGAAGAGTGGATTAGAAACCAAAATCCTACCCTATGTTGTCTACAAGAAACACGTATGAGGCAGGTGGACATACACAGGTATAAGGTAAAGGGCTTGAGCA
>NW_025400203.1:0-1192 GCF_016433145.1 Gracilinanus agilis
GAATCATGGGAAATGTAGTTTTCCAAAGTCCCCTAAAATGTCCACAGAAAGTTTCAGTGCAACAGGAAAATCAATAAAAAACAACAAATTAATTCCTAAAACCAATCAGCAAAATACAGTAAGATACAGAGTCTCTTTAAAACAGAAATAAAACCCATTCAGTTATGAGGTTTTTAAATCCGCCTCTGGTCCAATTCAAAGTTCAAATTCAAGGTCCTTATAATCAGTCTCTGCTCTAAACATATTGTTTTAAAATTCAAAGTTCTAAGCAGGTATGGGGTTAAGTTTCTTCCCCTGAGTTTTCAGTTTAATAATCACAAGAAAGTTTGAATAGGCCATGCGGCCCAATTAAGGGTAAACTCTATTTCCAGGTGGAGGAGTGGGGTAGGGGCTAGAGAAAAGCTTAGGTCAGTTTTTAGAAAATCCCACGTGTAGAAATTGTGGGTGGGTTGCCTCATGGAAGGCAAGAATGGAGTAAAGTGTCTTTCAGGTTGAGTCCTTAACAAGAGAGTAGGGGTAATACTTTACAAATCTTTAGTGGCAGAGACTGCAGCAGTCTCTGAAGATCACGGCAAGTCAGGGCAGGGCAGTAGACTCAGGAGTCAGCAGCAGACAGGGTCAGCAGAAGAGGCGAGTCGAAGTGGTGGAGATCAGGCAGCAGGACACCCAGCATTCGATCAGTGTGGGTAAGGGCCACCAGGCCAGGGCATTGGGCAAAAGAATTCACAGCCCAGTGGCAATTAAAACCATTGTCCCTCTTCCCTAAAAGGTAGCCTGGAGGCTGGGGAAAATAGGGAGAGGAACAAGAGCATAAAAGGGCATTTCTGAGACTCCGGGTCCCAGAGCCTCATGGCTTCTTTGGCTATCTGAAAAATTGAGAGTCCGTCTTTCCACGTGGTTGGCCAAACTATTGTTGTTAAAAATGATGAAGGCCGATATTAAAAGGGAAAATAGTATTTTAATAAAAGCCTTGCTGATAGAGATAAATCATTAGACTACTAGCCTGTAAGAATTCAAACTGCCTCCTCAGCCATTTTACATTTCGTACCTTTGTGCGCTCAGGTAGCAAAAAGCCCCGCCGCTCCTGACTCCAGGTGTCTTATCCCCTCTCTTACATCATCACGCTTCCTGTCTGCCTCCATTTATACAAGAGGAATCATGGGAAATGTAGTTTTCCAAAGTCCCCTAAAAT
>NW_025400204.1:0-1476 GCF_016433145.1 Gracilinanus agilis
GATCAGCAGAGATATTGGCTGCTTAGGTATTTAATGTCTTTTAATGCAGAAGATTTTGTGATTGAATTGATTTTATCTATCTTTTAGAATATGCTAGAAATACTATTAAGGGAATACTTTCAGAAGAACATTAAGGATAGTTATGACATTTGAACATTTTGTGGGCAGGTGGATATTTTTCAGGTTCATAGGTGTTTTTTAACTCATCTCAAGGTTGCTCTAAATGGAAACTTTCCGGAATATTTTGAGAAATTGACATTATATCTTTCTAGTCTTTTGATTTTCATTGGAACAGCAATTTACTAGGCTATCTTCATTCAGTTAAAGGTGAGAAGTTAAGGAATATCTGTCCTGTACTAAGCTATGTTGAATTTCCCAGAGGTCTCGGCTATACCTGGAGAGATGAATATCCTTGGTGGGATCTTAAAAGACTTTCCTCTGTCAGCTTAATTGACTGACACATCAATACTCTTAAATGAGATATAGTAGGACCCTGATTTATAAAAACTTGACACAGGAATTCAGATACACCAAATGGCAATAAAAAATAAAGGTATAAAATTATTTAAAATAAAAAAAATAATTATGCACTAAAGCCATTTCATCTTCCCAAGGATCAGTTTATCCAGTCATGTTCATTCTTACTCTAAGAAGCTTTACTCTGAATCATTACATTGTTTTGAGCCAGATATTAGCTCCTGTGTCAGTCTGTCCTGAGTTCTTGCTTATAGCAAGTCTTCTCTATGTCAGGGAAGTGCTTCTCTTTATTTCATAAATGCCATTTAGTTTTTAATAAAGGCCCCAAAGCACAAGAATAGTTTATATGCAATTACTTTTATCCACATCTTTGCATAAATCTTCAAGTCTACCTCACATGGTAGGGCTATTTCTTTAGATATCTTGATAATAGTTGAGTACAAATCAAGCACTCAGGATATTTGTCAGTTATTCTTGACTCTCATGCCTTTACCAATTCATCTTCATTTCTGGACATTTTCTTCTTTCATTATTTCTTTGGTGGCTTCTCCTGACCAATTCTGTATGCCTACTGGGCTACAGGAGACTAATACCCACCACACATCCCTTTGTTGACTTTTGTGGGGACCCCCCACTTTGATTCTTTAGAGAGCATGATGTTCCAGGATTCATAATCCAAAGACAACATTGAAAAAATAATTTAGTCTACTATCTGGCTTTTGTTGAATTTTGGACTCAGCTACTTCTATAAAATATATCATTATTAAATATATATATGTGGTGTTTGTCCAAGGTGTACTTAATGCGCCCACTGTAGAGAATGACCATCCAACTCTAAGCTGTATTCTACAAAATAGTCATTTTTATATATATATATATATATAAAGTTTGTGTGTAATTAGACTACATTGTCACGTGGGTAATTACAAATCTCATTTTATTCACAGTGTTCTAGATAGTGGTTTAATAAGCAAAGAGTAAACACAAGCACTTGAAAGA
>NW_025400205.1:0-4231 GCF_016433145.1 Gracilinanus agilis
ATCCCATCTCTCTCTGACATTCTGTGTTCTAAGGTCTTGTCTAACTCTGACATCCTAGACTCTAAGGTCCCATTCAGTTCTGGCATTGTTCTAAGGTCCTATCTAGCTCTGACAGTCTGTATTCTAAAGTTTTATCCAGAGCTGTCGTTTTAGGTTCAAAGGTCCCATCCAGTTCTGTCTCGCTGACAATCTAAAGTCTAAAGTCCTATCTAGCTGGCATTCTGTGTTCTAGGCTCTGATGTTCTAGGTTCTAAGGTCTTGTCTAGATATGACATTCTAGATTTTAAGATCCTATCTAGCTTTGACATTCTAGGTTGTAAGGTTTTGTCTAGATATGACATTCTAGATTCTAAGATCCTATCTAGCTCTGTCACTCTAAGTTCTAAAGCCCCTTCTAGCTCTTACAATATATTCTTTGTTTTAAGAATCTTCTCAGCTCTTATATTCTATGTTCTAAGCTGTCTAGCCTTGACATTCTGGGTTCTAAAGTCCTATTCCGTTCTGAGAGTCTGTGTTATAAGATCCCTCCCAGCTCTGACATTCCAGATTCTAAGGTTCCTTTTAGCTTTCACTATATATTCTATTTTAAGAGCCCTACCATCTTGACATTCTGTGTTCTAAGATTCTGTCTAGCTCAGACAGTTTGTGTTCTAAGGTCCCTCTCAGCTCTAACATTCTAGGTTCTAAGATTCCTTCCAGCTCATACAACATATTCTGTTTTTAAGATCTCTCCCAGCTCTACCATTCTGTGTTCTAAGGTCCTGTACAGTTCCGACACTTTGGGTTCTAAGATTTCTCCCAGCTCTCATAATATGTTCTGTTTTAAGAGCTCTTCTCGTTCTAACATTCTATGTTCGAAGGTCCTCCCAGCTTTGACATTCTAGGTTCCAAGGTCCTGTCCAGCTCTGACATTTTGTGTTCTAAGTTGCTATCCAGTTCTGACATTCTAGGTTTCAGGTCCATCCCAGTTCTGACATTCTAGGTTTTAAGGTCCTGTCCAGTTCTGACATTTGGGGTTCTAAGGTCTCTCTCAGTTCTGACATCCTCTGAGTCAATGCATTTCGATCCCAGGCCGCCCAAGAGCTCCTGTCCCCGGGCTCCAGAAGCAGGAGGGCAGGCAGAGGTCTCCAAAGTCCCCTGGCTGGCGGGCTGGCTTCCTCTCCCTGTCCCCAGCTCATTCACTCACCACAAGGTCACCTCTCCTTTTCTCCTGGCTGCCTCAGCGCTGCCCGAGCCTGCCCACTGCAACACTGGCCCCTACAGGCCAGCTGAGGCCCTGCCCAGCCTCAGGGAGGGAGGGCTAGAGGGAGTCTGAGCTGGGAGGAAGGAGGGCAGAGGAGAGAAAGCTTAGGAGAGGAGAGAAGAGGGGGAATGTCAGTGGAAGAATGCAGAGGACAAATGGAGATCTGTAGGAAAGGAGGACATGGGGGGGGGCAAATTCAAGGCTCGAGGCCACGGAAGAGAGAACATTAGAACTGGGGAGGGCATGGACTATCACTTAGGATGCCAAGGTAGGGCTGGTGAGGTATCCACTTATCCACTGGGCCTTTTCCCAGAGATCCTTGCTCCACACCGTCATCAGAGGCCCCATGGCCGGGCTAGGTCCCCTCACCTGGCTCAGGGTTGAGAGAAGGGGCTGTTTTCTCTCTGGTTCACTCTGATACCTCCAGGCCGAGACTACTGTGGGAGGAGAACAAGGGCGATTGCCATGGGACAGAGGCTCAGGCGGATCCCCATATGCCCCTGGCCACGGGGTGAGTGGCTCCTGCCTGGCTGTGGTCCTGATGATTCCAAAGACAAGCCCCAACTATACTGATGGGGTTGAGATGGGGAGGGGCAGAGAAGTTAATGGTACTCCAGGTGGGCAGAGGGAGCACAGCCATAGGCCCAGGGGGAGGACAGGGTTGGCATGGGGCCAACATCCCATGGAAGATGAGTTTGCAGGTATCATTCCTGCGTGGTGCCCCTAGGGGCAGGGACACAGATTAGAAGGGAGCCTCGGGGGTGTGAGAGTCAAGAGTAGAGGGGCCCTTTGGGTGAGGGGGGTAAGGCGGGAAACTGAAGGAAGGGCAGTTCATAGCCATTCTGCAAAGGGACAATGACAGCGAGACCTGTGCCCAGGGAGAAAGAACGTCAACTCCACAGCCAGGGCTGGTCTGGACGAAGAGTGAGAGCCAGTGAGTAATCCATGGAGCCCAGAACCTCTCGGGTCCAGCAAGAGGGGCCTCCTTCTTCCTCCAAGGTACCAGTCGAGGATCTATAGTACAGCCTTCCCAAGACTGCCCACCCCAAACTGAGGAGGGCAGAGTGACTTGGTTCTGAGGGATTCCCACAGCTGCCTGGAGAGTTATGCCTTGATGCCAGGATAGGGATGACCAAAGTAGCACCAGGGAGAAAGAGGGGGTGGTAGAAGCATTGCTGTCATACTTCAGGTGGGCACAGATGCCCTCACCGCTGCCCAGAACAACCTCTGGGGCCAGTGGTTGAGACCAGGAGAGGAGAAGATGCCTGGGCACAAATGACATCATCATAGCAAGGTATAGGAGGGGCACAGGAAAGGGAGGGGAGGGGTGGGAAAAGGTCAGCTCCCTCCTAGTGGATTTATTTTCTCTCCCTCTGGGACACCCAGGTGGTCTCAGAACCAAGGGAATCGACGGCTTGGCAATGGAGGACTTTATATCCAAGTCGGGATCCTGTCCCTTCTGCCAGGACTAAAGCAGGCTGGGATTGAGGGAAGGGTGGGCTGCCTTCAGTAGTTCTCCTCCAGGCCTGCCCTGGGATAGGGGCATAAGGACAGAAGAATAGGACGATGCTTCTTCTGCCGGGAGCAGAGCAGACGCCAGAAGGCTAGGGATGACAGACATAGCTAGGCACTGCCCCCCCTTCTGCCACTAAATCCCACTCGAACTGTCCTTAGAGAAGCTTTGAGATCCTTCAGCCTCTACTTGAAAGAGGGACCTTTGGGGACTCCTACAGGCCTGGAGGATGCTCCCCTCCTCATCCTCTGGAGTGTTCCCTCCTACTAGGACTGGAAGGAAATGTAAAAGCAGCTCACTTGCCTAGAGCTGGGGGGTGCTAGTGCTGTGGGAAGGGTAAGCCTGAGGGCTGGGGAAACGTCAAAGGAAGTGGCTGGTCCCTCATGGGGTCCTGCCTTTGGACAGGAGGTGGGGTCAGCCGTTGGGGAGGGGGTAGAGGCACCAAGGAGGGTAGCCACAGGTGGGAAGCAGGAGGGCAGAGGGAAACAGGAACCAGCCCTGCCAAGAAAGAGATGAGATTTCTCTGCTGCTGGGATGCCAGCTAGGTAGGGCATAAGAAGGTTCCTCTGGGGCAATGAACAGGCAGTTAGAACATCTCTCTCTCCCCAGTACATACACACACACAGAGAAACAAGAGTGTAGTGAGCCTCTCAGTCCCGGACTGGCAAAAGGCCAGCAGGCTATTTTCTTGATAAGAATCAAGGGATAATCCACCTAAAGCGCTTTGTAATAGAAACTGCCAGTTATTGTTATTAGTGCTGGCACCATCTCGGCTCACCCCGTGCCCTCCCCAGCCCCCATGGCCACCTTCTTCCTCTTTCGTGTTGCTTCTCTGCGCACTGGCCCCAGAAGCTCCCCCCACATCACTCTCACACACACACACACACATACACTTTCCCCTCAGCTACAGCCCGAAATTCTCAGCAGGGGCCCCCCAGGTCGGCTACAGAGACCAGTTCCCTCTGCCCTCTCACGGACACCCTGCCGGACCCTTCCCATCCCCTAGCCCCCAGCCCCGGCGGCGGCGAGTCGCTGCCCGTGCCAGCTGCAGGCAGTTTGCCCCCAGAGGGCTGGGTGCCCCTGAGGGGCAGCTGGCTTCCCGGGGAGCCCCTGGTCCAGAGTGGGCAGCTGCTCCTCGCTCTGCCACACACGCTGTCCTTGGACCAGTGGCAGGGAGGTCCTTGCGGGAGCCCGGGCGCCTGGCGCGGAGCAGGGGGGGAGGGGGGCGGGGGGATCAGGGCCACTCTGAGCAGGTGCCCACCCAAGGCTGGGTCAGTCTCGCTCCCAAAGTGGAGTCCTCGGGGAGCCCCGCAGCCGCCCGAAGAGCAGGAGCCCGTCAGGGCTGGCTTGGGACAGGCGAGCCCAGAGCTGAGGGCTGCGCTTGGGCACCCGAGGGGCCGCTGCTTGCCCGTCCCTGCTTACCTGGGCCGCCGCCGCCGCCGGCTGTGTCCGGGTCCCGGTACATGGTCCGGCCG
>NW_025400206.1:0-1388 GCF_016433145.1 Gracilinanus agilis
TTGGGTAAAAAACCCTTCACTAGTTCTAAGCTATATATATTTTTTTGATTTTTAAAACATTCCTTTTTTAATTAGAGCAATTGATTTTTTTCTCATCTTGTACTGGAAGTACATATATAATCAAGATTTATCTTTTTTTAAATTTTACAGTGATATAAGCTTAATGCAAATATACATTTGCTACCTGAAGAGCCTTAGACTTTGGGAACCTGCCATATATTGTTTAATGCCTTTCTGTCTGATTCCAGGAGAAGGGAACACAAGAGCCGTTAATAGTGCTAAGAAAGCACAAGGTCATGGAGACTTGACTGAGAATCTGCATGGATTGCAGAAGTTCTATGCCAATCACTTAAGGGCCTGAAATTGGAGTTTGAGTCCTGGAGTCCCAGTCTTTTCTAAAACTTTAGAGGATGTGGGTCCCCTCAACTTAAATTCCTAGTGAAGCACCTAAGAGAGGTTATTTATTTGGCTCATTTCCCTGAAAAGTTGAAGGCAAATCAGATCAGAGAGAGACATTTCCCTTATTCCTCTATATATAGAGAGAGAATGGCAATTTTCTATAAGTCCTGGTCCTGAATGGGTAATAGCAAACTGCTTAAATCACTTTAATTGGGCTTTTATTCAAAGGCCTGTTATAAGTTTATTTTCCCTGCATTTTTTGCACATTTTACATTTCATTCACAAGTTAATTTTTTCCTTTTTTTTGAATTTTCTTCTTTTTATTTTTTCTATTACTTTTTTTTTTTTTTAACCCTTGTACTTCGGTGTATTGTCTCATAGGTGGAAGATTGGTAAGGGTGGGCAATGGGGGTCAAGTGACCCGCCCAGGGTCACACAGCTGGGAAGTGGCTGAGGCCGGGTTTGAACCTAAGACCTCCTGTCTCTAGGCCTGACTCTCACTCCACTGAGCTACCCAGCTGCCCCTTTTCTATTACTTTTTATACCAATTGATTCATACAACCCCCGTGACTCAGCCACGCATCCTTAGCTGACCTGTGGTACCCTTTTCAAGGAAAAAGGTGTGTTTAGAATTTTCCTCATTGGGATGTGTATTAAGTTTTTTAAAAAAATCAAAAATGTAAAAATATATGTATATTTAACTCTTTTAGGAGTAATTTCAGGGGGAAATGTATGATTCTTAGAAGGAAATGTATGTTTTATAATCTATAATGTTAAGTTTAAATTCTTTTGAGAATAATTTCAGGATAAGGATTTTGCCATCTCCCCAGAATCCAGACAACGGACCTGTTTTGGTGAAGGCACAAAAAGATGTCTAAAGACCCTTCACTGGACCATGGAGACCAAAATTGAACTTTGGGTGCAGTTGATCTGAACTATGGGGAGTTAAATGAGTTGAATGCAATTTGTTTTGAATGTACACTACTATG
>NW_025400207.1:0-2555 GCF_016433145.1 Gracilinanus agilis
ATATATATATATATATATATAAAATGCCTGGACCATAATCCTAAACTGAAAATTGATTATATCCCTGGATATATAGAGTCAGTAGTCCCATTACTATACCCAGTGTGTGATGAAAGAAATCTTGTGGAGAGTTCACAGTTCTTTTTATAGCCTTTTGACAGTTGATACAAAGCATTGATTAATTTTGTTAATCTCTCCTTAAGAGGCTAGAGATCAGGTTTTCTAAGTAGATCAGAACTGACAGGAGTCAGTGAGCCAAAGCTGAAGATTTAATTACTAGAGAGACCAGGATGGAGGGGAGGAAGTAGCCTGACTTCTGACAGGAAGTTGGAGGGGAGAGTTGGTCAGTGAAGAGAAAAGGAAGCAGCCACTGACAGTTGAGGGTCTTTTGCCCTTGGGATCTCTAGAGAGCAGGAGGTCTGTCTCTGAGGCAAGGGACTACTGGAAGTTTCCCACTGACAGTTGGACTGCTATAGAAAACTGATTGAAGGAGTGAGAGCATGGTGGCTGTCTATTATTGTAGGGAGTTAGATAGTTAGGTAATAATTTATAGATAGAGAAGAGTAGATTAGGCTTGGCATGCCAGGTAGAACAAACTGTCCTCAGAAGATAGTTAGAGAGAGGCTTAGGAAAATTTACATAGCTATTAGGAATTTTAGGTATAGGGTATAAGATTAATAATTTCTCTTTCCTTTTTTCTATATTTCTATCTGACTTTCTTTCTTAGTTTAAACAGAATTTCTGTTAAACTGCTCTCCTCACTTTGTGAAACTCCTTAATTTAACCCGTACAATTTAAACCCACATACTAAAAGTATGTTAGCTAATAGTTGATAAGTTCTATTATAAGATATAAGCAATTTATTGATCTTATAACTAATACTCCTGGCAATTTTAAAGTAATAAATAAACACATAAATAAAGGTGATGAGAACAAAAACAATGCAATTGTTGGATATCAAATTGGTTATGGTATTATTACCATACTACAAAATATGAAACATAATTAGAGGGTAGGTGGTATAGTAAATAGATTACTGGACCTGATGGAAGTAAAACGTGAGTAGGAATGTAGCCTATTATTAGATGTGTGACCCTTGGAAAGTCATTTAACCTCTTTTTGCCTCAATTTCCTCAACTGGAGACTAATGATATCCACTACTTCCTTTGGTTATTGTGAGGATTAAATAAGGTAATATTTATGGAGTGCTTAGCATAGTGCCCAGTATATAGTAGGTACTATGAAAAAGAAAGTTACTTAAAACATCATCATCATCATCATTTTCATCTTCATCATTATTAAAGTAATAAAATAGAGTGACTCTTGCATATTTCAGGAGAAAATTATTGCCAGTGATTACACTAGTAAAATCTATATCAGAATTCTTATTGTCTCAAGGAAGGGGAAGGAGAAGGGATTGAGGGAGGGAAGATGGGAAGAAGAAAATGTGTTTGGGAACACAAAATTTAATAAAATTAATATTAAAAAACTTTTTACATATAATTGGGGAAAATAAAATATTAGAAATAAAATTTAAAAAAATAAAATTCAGTTAGTATAAGAAATCACTTATGAATCCTATCTTCTTTCAATGTTGAGTTTAAGTACCATATTTTTATGCAATTGTCAGATCCCATCTTTAACTCAGTCCCACATATATCCATCTCTTTCTCTTCAAATTAGGAAATTGCCTGTATATATCACTTTCTCAGGGTATATGTTATGAGTTTCACTATGTATGACATGAAATTTTGGAGGTTATCTTGTACATAAGAGAAATGTTATGAATACATTTAATATAATTTTTGCTTAGGCAACATACACAGTATGATAAGTATGTTATTTGCAAAATAAATGTAATCTCCCTATTATGTGAAAGTCTTTACTTCACTCATGGCAGAAGCTTAATAAATTCATGAATTTGGCATATGGTAAGAACTTAGGAACTAATTTTCAATTTTTTAAAATTCTAAAATATGGTTTGCTACTAATACTCTTATTAAAACTTATTAAAACTAACATTCACCAAAAAAAACTATGGTTTACAAATCACTTTCTTCACAGTGACCCTATAAGGTGCTATTATCAAGGTTAGGAAACAAGTTCCCATTTCCACATTTAAAGCATTATTTTCCATCAACTTATATTTCCAGATTGAATTCTAATTATTCTCTCTCAAATATTCTGGTCAAACTGTCTTAATTCACATTCATCATACATTAAACTTCATTTATTTTCTCTGTGATGGCAAGAGCTGTTCCCCTGTGCATATGTGGAATGCTCTGCCTCCTAAACTCTACTTTTGGATAATGTATCTACTTTTAAAACTCAGCTCAGCTCACATGATATGCCTTTCCTGACTGTTGTAGTTGTTGCCACTCTAACTACATTGTTTTGATTTTCCTTTGTATGTATTTTACATTTACTTATCTCTTTATGGTAGAATGTAATTTTCTTGAGAGAAGGGATTCTTTTTGTTTTGTTTTCCTCATATCACCCAAAAAAAAAGAGAGAGGGAGAAAGAAAGAAAGAGAGAAAGAAAGAGAGAAAGAAAG
>NW_025400208.1:0-1049 GCF_016433145.1 Gracilinanus agilis
TTAAATAAATAAATTTAAATATCAATTCACCATAATCTGGCAGAAACTAAATATAGACCATTTCTATCACACCATTTATCAAGATATGGTCCAAATGGATATATGACTAGAGATAAATGGATATATCATAAGCAATTTAGAAGAACAAGAAATATATTACCTATAAGATTTGTAGATAGAAGAATTTATAACTAAACAAGAGGCAGAAAACACTGTGAGATGGAAAATGGATACTTTTAATGCATTAAATTAAAAAGGTTTTGTACAAATAAATGAATTTAGTCAAGATAACAAGGAAGACAATAAGTTAGGAAAAATTATAGGCAGTTTCTTGGATAGAGGTGTCATATCTAAAATATTTAGAGAAAGTTGTCAAACATGTAAGAATATAAGCCATTCCTCAACTGATAAATGATCAAAGGATATGAACAGTTAATTTTTGAATAAAGATATCAAAGTTATATATAATTATATGATAAATGCTCTAAATCATTATTGATTAGGGTAATATAACAACTCTGAGATATCATAGCTCAGCTATTAGATTGAATAAAATGATAAAAGGACAAAATGACAAATTTTGGAGGGGCTGTTTAAAACAGGGAAACTAATACACTGTTCGTGGAAACTATGAACTAACCCAATCATTTTGGAAAGCAATCTGGAATTATACTGAAAGAATTACAAAATTGTGTATACCTTTTGATTCACTAATACCATAATTAATTTTATTTTCTATGGTGAAGGGAAAAAGGAATAGACTTTATAGGTTCAAAAATATTTTTAGCAGCTCTTTTTTGCAGTGTCAAAGAACTGGAAATTATCCATCACTTGAGGAATGGCTAAATAAATTTTGGCATATGAATTTGATGGTTACTACTACATTGTAAGAAATGAGGAGCAGTTAAAAAAAACAGGAAATGCCTACATGTAATCATGGACAGTGAAATGAGTAGAACCAAGAGAACATTATATACAGAAACAGAAACATTGTTTAGAGAATGACTTGTATATGTCTGATAAATAAATAAGATATACATACATACATA
>NW_025400209.1:0-5515 GCF_016433145.1 Gracilinanus agilis
ACTACCAACAATTTGGAAATTGGTCCTGATCAAGGACACATGACAAAACTAGTGGAAATGTGCATCGGCCATGGGTGGGGGGGGTGCAGGAGGGGGGGTTGAAGGGGAAAATAGGAGCATGAATCATGTAACCATGTTAAAAATGAATATTAATAAATGTTAAAAAATATAAAGGAAAAAAAAGGAAGGTTAGATAGAACACAGAACAGATAGAAGAAAGAGAACACATAGGATAGATGGAAAAGATAGAGCTCATAGAACATATAGATACTAAAGATAGATGATAAAACACAGAAAGAATAGATAACACATAGAGTATAAAGTATCCATAAATGAAATGGAACACAGAAACAAAAGGTAGATGAACAGTTATAGAGAATAGATGGGAGAAGTAGAACACATAGAATAGATAGAATATGTAGAATGGTTAGAACAGTGAAATCAGATAGAAATATAGATTCAAAAGTCCGATGGATATACTAGGAAGAACCCATAGAAGAGATAGTACACAGTGATAGAAGAGAGTGAGCTCACAGAATAGATAACAATAGATGGAGTACATCGAATAGATAGAAGAGATACTACTGAAAGAACAGATAGAACACAAAAACAAAAGTTAGAACAGATAGAATAGATAGAAGAGGTGGAATAGAGAACAGGTAGAATAAATGGAACAGGAAAAACCCATGAATAGATCGAAAAGACAGAGCTCATAGAACTTAAAAATAGTAAAGATAGATGATAGAACACAGATGGAAGAAAGGTCACAGAACAGATGGAATAGATAACACATGGAATGGAAAGAACCAATGAATCAGATAAAACACAGATACAAATGTTAAATGACCAGTTATAGAGAATAAATGGAATATGTAGAACACATGGAACAAAGAGAGCAAATAGAATAGAACATGTAGAATGGTAAGATACATATATACTATAGATAGATATAAAGAATAGGAAGAACCTAAGCTATAGAAGAGATAGAACACAGAGATGGAAGAGAGTGATAGACTAGATGGAACAGACAGAATATAAAGATGGGTAGATACTACACATAGAACACATTGAATATATGGAAGACGGTGTTCAGAGAAGTGATAGAACATATAGATGAATAGATTTGAATACATAGAGTACAACACAGATCAGAATATATAGATAAAAAGATAGATGAAGAGAAGTTAGAATAATTAGAAGAGATCAGATAGAACATCCACTTACAAAAGAGATGAATAGCTAGAACAAGTTAGAATAAATGAAGAGGTAGAGCACATTAAAAAGGAAGGATAGATAGAAGACAGAACAGATAGAAAAATAAAACATAGGATAGATAGAAAAGATAGAACTCATAGAACATATAGATAGTAAAGCTAGATAATGGAACACAGATGGAAAAAGTTCACAGAACAGATGTAATAGATAACACACAGAGTAGAAAGAACCCGCAAATCAGATAGAACAGAGATACAAGCAGTAAAGGAACTGTTATAGAGGATAGATGGAAGAGGTAGATCACATGGAACAGAAAGAGCACATAGAATAGATAGATGAGATAAAACAAAAATAGATAAAAAACAGATAGGAGACAGACACAAAAGTTAGAAAAGTTTGAATAGATGGAAGAGATAAAAAAGAACAGGTAGAATAAATGGTACAGGCAAAACACATATAATAGGTAAAAGATGTAGAGTAGATAGAGAGAACACAGAGAAGAAAACATATACAAAGGATATAACTGAATAGATGGAAGAGGAAGAGCACATAGAACAGAGAGAATAGATGGAAGAGATAAAGCTCATTGGATTGATAAATTAGATGCAAAACAGAACGTGTAGACTGGTTAGGACAGAGCAATTGTATAGAACATATAGATACTAAAAATAGAAAAATTGAATATAAAGAACACATAGAAGAGATAGAACACAGAGATGGAAGAGAGAGCTCACAGAGCAGATACACAATATGGAATAGACAATATACAGATGGATAGGTAGTTCACACAGAACACATTAGAATAGATTGTAGAGAGAGCTCAGAGAATAGATAGAATTCATACATATATAGATTAGAATACATACACTAGAACACACATCAGGACACCTAGATAAAAAGATAGATGAATAGAAGTTAGAATACATAGAAGACATCAGATAAAACAACTAGATACTAAAGAGGTGAATCAATAGAATAAGATAGAATTGAATGAAGAGGTGGTGCACATTAAAAAGGAAGGATAAATAGAATACGGAATAGATACAAGAAATAGAACAGATGAAGTAGATTCAAATGATAGAGCTCATAGAACATATAGATACTAAAGATAGATGATAGTACACAGATGGAAGAAAGCTCACAGAACAGATGTAATAGATAACACACAGAGTAGAAAGAACACAAATCACAATGGAACACAGATACAAAAGGTAAATGAACAGTTTTAGAGTATAGATGGACAATGTAGAGCACATGGACCAGAGAGAGCACATAGAATAGATTGAATGGGTAGTATGGTTAGAACAGAGAGATCTGATAGGAATATAGATACTAAAGATAGATGGATAAAATAGGAAGAACATATAGAAGAGATAGAACAGAAAGACGAAAGGGAGAGATCTCACAAAGCAAATAGACTAGATGGAGCATGAAGAATATGAAGATGGATAGATAGTCTCTCTCCCTTCCCCAAACTTCTGGCTTGAATTCATCAGCTAAGGGGTTGAGAAAGCTAGATGTAGAATTCTCTGACCTACTACCAGCAGCCAGCAACTCAGTGGGCTGCTCTGGCAGAATCAAGCTTCTTCCAACATTCCATTTGATTTATTCTCTAACGTCATCCTGGGTTTTCATACCTAAAGCAAGAGAATGGGTTTGGACATTGAGATTTGACTCTTCTAGGTTACTAATGACACTCCTTCCTGAATACATTGTAAATCCATGTCACTTTGTTCTTTCTCCAAGCTAACCTGTTGTTTTAAACTTGGAATAAAGAGAGGAGCTTAAGATTCTGATGACTCCAACCAAGATTGCAAAGCTTCTGGAGGCAAGTTAATGCAGATCCTTGGAAGGTCCCTATGCTTCTCATCCTAGTCTTTTGTGGTGGAATGAGAAAGCAGACCCCTTTTATAATCATCCTCAATTGGCCCATAAATCACTTGGCGCATTTGCAATATATCCTCCTATTCTTGGTCTTCTGCCACAGAAATATCATTATATTCTGTGCAGCTTGATAAAGACATATGCTCTCCCGTGCCCAGACTTTGAGAATCATCACTACACCCAGACTAGTAATAGACATGTCCCTGTCATTAACATGTCATTTTTGATTTAAAAGCTTTGGTTCATAAGGACTTCGGAATTGCACCCTAAGCCAAATATTTCTCCATTTCATCAGGAGATGGAGACTGGCTGTACCTCTTGCATGCATGATTTGCATGCATTGAGTGTCATGCTTGGTGCCTTCAAGCTTTCTTGAATTGTTGGACTATTTTGAGTTATAGAAATGTATTTATTTATAGTCCCAGCTCAAACTGTCAGGTCTTGGGACTGATACTTGCCAGAACAAAGTTATATTCTGCTAACTGATAGGATCACGTAGGGTAATTTTGCAAATGCAAGAGATTTTGCATAAATCATGCCTTACAGTAGTTCATCTTTCACTTTTTTACCTCGTTTTCAAGCGTGTCAATTTTGACTTTCAAGACACTATTCTGTGAAAGTCCTGGTTTAGCCAGACAGGGTTCTTGGGGGGTTGGCACTGTTGGTGGAGTTGAATGAGCTCACCCAGAGATTCAGATGGTTTTCACAGAGGGTGTCCTGCCGCCATCTAATGATTTCTTTTATTTATATCTTTTCTTTCTTAAGATTACATACAGGGTTGTTATGGATATTCCATAATCCATATACATCTTTTCTTGGAGATATTGAACAAGCCATACACTAACCTTGTTACCAACAACATTGTTACTAACAACTTTTTCATTCTCCAGTAACTTCCAATATTTTTAAGGTGTGTATACATGTGTCCTTGGCCACTGGGTGGAGAAAGCAGTCCAGACAGTGAAATGGGATGTACCAGGCATTGAGGGCAATTTCTCCATTTATCATTCATTGTTATCTACTGAATCAGGGATCAGGGAGGGGGGAGATTTGGAGATTGTCCTGGCATATTTTTGCAGGCAATTGTGTATCTAAGTTAGGGTTTTAAAATCGTTAACATGAACTCACTATTTGCTGGTTTGTTATATGAAGACTTTAGGGGAATTTCTGTATTATTTCATAAAGGTGGGTCTTTTCCTAGGAGTTTAAAGGAGGCTTGTAAGGGTTCTAATAATAGTGTGTGGTGAAAGTGAAGGGAGGAAGGTAGGAGGATTGGAGGAATGGGAGAAAGGAGAGACCACTTTTTGGTCACTGTGCACTTGACCCAATGAGGCACACAGTTGATTGCTCTTTCCTGGAGCTCTGTCCTGAGCCACTGGCAGAAATATGTGGACCACTCTTAGTATTATCAGCTGCCCGAAACTGCAATGCATGTCCTCACCATGGTGTCAGACTGGGGACTCCTGGCTTCCTCTGAGCTCACACAGATTATCCCAATTCAGCATAGACTGCCTTGGACTGGAATTCTGGACTTCATCATAGGTTTGAAACTTCAGGGGCTGTGGGTTGGCTTTGACCTCTATTTGCCCAGGCAAAATTTCTCAGGGTCTGAATATTGGCTTGTCCTTAGTTTCTGAACTTGGACCTGCAGATGTTGGGTAGAGGTCTGTGGTTTACTCTTGACTTGCTCTTCACTTCTTGCTATCATCTTCCTGTACTGTGCACCCCTCTGACTCTAGGAGCCCCAATTGAAGGACAAAAGGTCAAAAATATCAAGGGAATCAATGGAAAAATGTAGAAGGTAGGTGGCTAGCAGGTAAAAAATCAAATGGAGGATGAGTGTAACATATTGGATCCATAAAACACAGTAGAAAATGACCATAGTCATCAACTTTTTTTTTAAACAGGAAAATTATATTTTGCTAAAAGGTTCCATACACAAAAAAGCAATATCAATTTTAAACCTATCAGTACTAAATGTTATGGCATTCAAATTTTTTTAAGATTTATTAATATTCATTTTTAACATGGTTACATGATTAATGCTCCTCCTTTCCCCTTCACCCCCCGCATTCCCCCCACCCATGGCCTCATTATCACTGGCTGGAGTCTTTTTGCTAGTATTCGGTTTATGATATTTGCATCAATGTTCATTAGGGAGATTGGTCTATAGTTTTCTTTCTCTGTTTTTGACCTACCTGACTTTGGAATCAGTACCATATTTGTGTCATAGAAGGCCTTCCAGTTAAGATAGTGATAGAGTAGAGACAGCGTAACTTTCTCCCCTTACCAACCAATATAGCATACTTCCAAATGACAAAAAACGAATCCAGATGAAAGAAGGGACCACACAATAGGGCGTAGTATCAAAAGTGCGTGGAATTTGGGCACTTACATGCCGTAAGGGGGTGGGGGG
>NW_025400210.1:0-2249 GCF_016433145.1 Gracilinanus agilis
CTAGGCCTATGCTTTTGCTGACATTTTGGAATCTATGAATTAAGGATATATACCTTTGTTTTTATCAGATCTTTGTTGAGCTAATGGTATAGCTAGGACGTAGGCATTTTAAAAAGCTGATCATTTAGTTGAGATATCCTGCTTGTGAGTCTCTATGTCATCACCTCCATCTTTTGAGATTCTACAGCAGAAGTGAATAGGCAATTGTAGCCTTTACCCAAACACCAGTAGGTAGAGATTAGAGCCTATGGCCAAATTCTTGTTAGAACTGTAAATGCCATTTACTCATGTCACATTATTCAGTTTCCTGTGCCATCAATACCTTGAGGGAGAGAAAGGGGTGACATGTGCCAACAATGCCAAACAACTTCCTACTTTCAGACTACCATGAAGATAATCTGTGATTCCTGGGAATAGCATGCCTGTCAGACCATCAATTCTACTTACAGCCCAATGACCCAAACCATCATCTGGTGAATCTACCTTTGTGGAAATTCAGTGTAACTTTTGCTTTTCCAGGTTCTGTAGCTGCAGCTTCTTTAGTAGCCACCATGAAAGGAGACTTGGGCAAGAAAGTTCCCACCATCAAAATCTTTAGCACTGTTAAATGGTGGTTCAACGTAAGACTTGGATTAAAAAATATAAAGTGTAAATGACATTAAAGAATAGAGATTTCTATCAGGTTTTCAACCAAGGACCATAGTGCATCCTATTTACTATAGAACATAGTATGTAGTTATATAACTTTCTATTTGATTTAAAATTTCTTATATGTCTTCTCTTCATCTATTAGAATGTCAGCTCCCTGAGGGTAGCAAATCTCTTGACTTTCTATTTTTATCTTCAGTCTTTAACACAGTTTTTTGCACATAGGAATCATTTAATAAATATTCATTCATTTATTCACACATTCCTCTTCCCAGGTTCTCACTATCTACTTGGTGATGCTAAATTACTCTTTCCCACTAGGAATTTCATCCTCCCACATGGATATAGTGGCTCCCCTAATAAGTGCAAATAAATGTATTTTTTCTTTTATTCATTCATTCACTTACTCATTCACTGAACCTTCTGTTCAAATCTCAGGGTCCTCAGAGCATTCTTCAGTATGTACTTTAGATGCTCAGGCTATGAATCCCCTGAAGGACAACCTTTCTGACTCTTGCTTACCAAGGCCAGTACTTAAGTAGTTTATGCCAAAGTGTTTGCTTTGTTCAGTGTGGATCCTGGAAGGAAAGACAGATACAAAGCATTTATTCTATGGTAGGTTCTGGGAATAAGAGTATAAAATGAGAAATAATTATATTGTATAGTGTGGGGTGATGAAAGGAAGAGAAAGAAAAGGTCTCATGAGTAAGGAGATACCCGAGTTGAGCCTTGATGGAAGGATTTCAGGAGGTGAGGACTGAGCTGTTTCATGCATGGACTTTAACCTTCATGAGACCAAGGATGGAAGAAGGAATAACAAGATTAAATCTTATCTGTGGGGAATAGCAAGTAGCCTAGTTTAGTTGGAAAAGAGAAGGGATGTGCAGTATGGGGACTCCGTCTTGAAGACTAGGCTGGTGTCATAATGTGAAGTTCTCTAAATGCTAGCAGAATTCATTTTTCATCTGATAACCAATAGGAAGTCCTGGAAGAAATGACTTAAGCCAAGGAGAGGGTGAATTCTGGATTGGGATCTGTTGTATTCAAAACAAAGTAGTTGTCCATCTTCATCATTTTTATGTGTATCTCTCTTAATATTTGACTTATTTAATTATGTGAGCCTATTGTCTGTCTCTCCCAATTGCAAAATGTCTAGTACTGGCTTTAGTCTCCAAGTGTGATTTAACCTAGAAATCCATCTCTAGAGTTAGGGAGGTGCCTACCAGCCTAGCACTTTCCTCTCCCCGGCCTTATACTCAGAAGTGTTTCCAGAAGTAGCAGCCCCAAGGAGAGGGAGGAGGCTTGAGATTTCCTCGTCTCTGAGCATAAGGTATGTCCCTTAACTCCCACACCAAGAGGGGATAGCAATTTCCCTCTTAGCAACATCTAAGGGCCATATCTTTCCCCTCCCTCTTCCATGATTTTTTATTCTCCTCCTACTCTTCTTCCTCTCTCCCATCAGCTTATTTAGCTCCTCATTCTTGCCTCTTTTCACCTTCAGGTCAACCTCTAAGAAGAAAGTTCCTGTTGGGGAGTAGGTATGAAAGGATATTGCATGAGAATTCTGAGAATAATGAGTAAGGCCTTAGAGCTGGGAAAGA
>NW_025400211.1:0-2834 GCF_016433145.1 Gracilinanus agilis
CCTCAGAGGGCACCTAACTCAAGCTCTTCATTTTACACATGAGGTTCATGGGGATTAAGTGATTAACGCAAGATCATATAATATAGTAAGAGCCAATATATAAGCAAAGGTCATAAAAAACCCAGATCCTCTGATTCCTGAGCCAAGGTATTCTCCTCTATATCATCTACCTTCCCATTGTCTCTATATTCTAAGATGACGGGCGGGTCTCAGGTTCTGGTGGAGAAGAGGAATTCATGATTTTACTAACAAAGGAAAAAATTCATTTATTTGTTCATTCGGCAAGTCTTTATTGAATAAATGTTCTTGCTCAACACTATAGTGTGTGTGGGGGGGTGGGGATTAATACAAAAGAAACATAAGACTTGATTCCTGCCCTCAAGGAGCTTCCAATCAAGTCTAATAGGGAAGATAAAGACATAGGAACCCAGACTAATTAACAACCCAAAGGAGTTTATGATAAGGCCAAAGGCAAGATAGGGACAGTAAATGCTGCAGGAGTCCAGAAGAAGAAGGTGTCCCAGCTGTAGGCTAGGGGTAATGTAGGAAAACTTCTCAGAGGAGGTGAACATCAAGTTGCTAATTGAGAAAGGGGTAGAATTACTAGAGGCAGGTAGAAAATAGGGGAGAGGCTGGGAGTAGCAGGGATGAAGTTTCAGAGGTTCAATGAAACCATGGACTTCCAGACAGCAATTTGTCCCAGTATTTCAAAGGACTTATACCATCTCATTTGTGTGTGACCTGTGAAAAAGAGAGAAGAGATGAAATTAGAGATAAGAAAAAGAATTAAGAGTCCCTCCATAGCTTCCCATTTCTGTCAGGGAAAGCCATATGCTCATAAAATCAGAGCTGGAAGAGACCTTCAAGGTCATCCAATCTAAACTTATCTCCTCTCCAAACTCCATCCCAATTTCTGACTTCCTCTGCCTTCCAGATTCCACTATGGTACTATTCCTGTTAGAGGCAGCCTTCCATGATCTCATAGTGTAACCTCATTCAGGTCTCAACCACCCCAGGCTTCAGTTTCATCTTGGATAGAATTCTGTGGTCCAGGTACTCAGGGAACATTCTACTGGAACTTACCACTGCATAGTTGAGCTGAGGGGAGTACTGGAAGGTACCATTTGCCTGTTTTTTCTCTCAGCTTCATTCTAATAGCTGCTACTTGATCTAAATACATTATACAGTGGGAGTAAACAGTAGTTTTACTGTTAAGTGCTCTACAATAGTATAACAACTAATAGTATCTCAAATACATAACAATCTTAAATATGTATATTTAAATAAAAATGTAACAATATTAAATATGGGTTTGGGATATTATTTCTCCCTAATTCTTTATACTCTTTTAGTGTTAATGCCTAATTTGTTTTATGACTGGTTCAGATTTGAAATACTGCTTCCTTATACCAAGGCAACTATAAGAAGAGGAATGTCTTATATACCATCTATAATTGTAATATGTTTTATTATATATGTGCTGGCTAGAAGTTTAAGATGTATGGTACAAAGTTATAAGGTTTTTGGCTGGATGACTTTTGGTATTGTTGAATTGAAGAATGTAGTGATTTGCCTTACAAGTAAAACTGGATAAGATCAAAGCTACTTGTGAACAATTAATGAGACTTAAAGGTACGGCTGAGGATCTAAAGCAGCAGGAATTAGTGAAGCTTGCAGTGGCTGAAGAACAACAAGCTCATACAAAGCTAGAACTAGAAATTGAGGCTTTAGAAAAAAGCCAGTTACACTCTGTCCTTTGCGTGATGTTTCTTATGTGACAGCTGACCAAGGCACTGTACATCTTAGGCAGCACAAGAACTTTACTAAGGGAGAACTGGAATGGTTAAAGAAATGGATTCCTAAATACAAGGAAGAGCCTATACAAGTGGTTAAAGAACTGAAGAGTCATCAGAATCTACAATTCAACATACCAAGATTTTGATTTACTTTTAGTTGAAATTTTAACTAAGAGGGAGAAACAGCAGATTGTAGAGCAAACTAGTGTTGAAACTGATCTCACTCCATGGTTGCCAGAATAAAATGATCTTGAAATTAATTTGGTAAAGAATTACAGGCAACTAGGAATGGCAAGGGAGTCCCTCTTAAAGACCATAAGAGCTAACTCAAAGTGCCCAGGGACATGGGCAAAATTCGAGCAGTTGAGGCAGGATAAAGGGGAGACTCCAGCTAGCTTCCTGAACAGAATTATTGGCTGGGGAATGTTACATTGGCCTAGATCTACTCTCTGACGAAAATGTAAGTCACATTAGGAGGCAGTTTGGGAAGAATGCCTGCCCTGTGTTGAAGACCTGTTTCAGGAGTAATTGCATGAACTGGTTCACCATGGGTCTGGATGAGTTAAAGAGAACAGCAACTTACATTTACCAGGATGAGATAGGCAAGCTGATGATAACACCGAGGTAATTGAAAAACTGAAGATGCAGTTGAAGGAAGCTAACAAAAAAGATCCAGGGGAGTGAGATATGGCAGGTTAAGACTGTTGCAGCACTGCAGTCTTATAGGCCTCCAAGGCAGGAATTCAACAATAGACAAACCAGGCAAAATCCTCTGAGATGTTATTTGTGCAATCAAGTTGGGCACATGCTCAGAGAGTGTAGATACAAAGGTCAATTTGCAGCTCAGAAAAGGGGAAATTGAGGCAAGGTATATAATAATGGATATAGACAAGATTATAATGGTATAAATAGGTTTAATAATGGATTTAATAATAATGTAAATACTGGTAATAATAATTTTTATAATCATGGTGGTTGTAATGGTTCCCAGCAAGTTCCAGATTTACAAAGCATGCAGGATTTTATCAGGACAGGAAG
>NW_025400212.1:0-1155 GCF_016433145.1 Gracilinanus agilis
GGAGGTGGAGATGAGGAGGGTGAGAGGTTCAAGGCATGAGGGACAGCCAGAGAAAATGCAAAGTCAGGAGATGGACTCTTTTGGTATTATGTGTTAGATACATCAAGTAGACCAGTGTCATAGGGTCAGGTTATAAATGACTGACAGCAAAAAGGATTTGAGATTTGATCCTGGAGGGGAGTATAACTCAGGCCAGCTATATATATCAGGAAAATCTTTAATCAAGACACCAATTTTACATTCCAAAGTCATTTTTTTTCGTCTCCTGCAATTATGTTATTTTAACAAATCATGGGAATTGAATCAAATGGTATCATTAGACTGATTGCAAACAATAGTCTCTAAATTATTACTCCAATACTTAGCACCAAATCACTGATACCTAAAGTAGTAGAGATTTCAGTATTAAATTTTCCAACTTAATCAGATCCAGTCATGTAAGCTCTCTAAAATCTCATTGTTCTCATGGGGATAGCTATAACTAGTACCTGCTTTACAGGTCTGTATCTTTGCCAGGATTACCCCCAAATGAGCTCATGAAGTCTCAGACACAGCTGAAACAACTGATGAGCAACACAGGATTGTTTTAAGGCTCACAAAATAAAGCAAGTAAAGTGCTTTACAAATATGAGAATTTGATCAAAATGCCAGCTGTTGTCATTGGTATCATTAACTCTCTATGTGCACTGATGTACACACATCAAATGATTTCTCAGTTTTATCTATCCTCCACTAGAGTCTTCAGCTGATAATTGCTATTGCTGTGAACATGCACCGGGATTTTGGGAGCAATCAAAGGAAAACAAGTCTTTGCCTCTCCCATCCGCTCCCTTTTCTTCTCCACCCCTTCTTGCAGAACTTGTGCCCAGTTGGCACGAACACATTAAGACAGTATTTGTGTGCCAGTGCTGGGAGACATTAACT
Organism: Gracilinanus agilis; assembly: GCF_016433145.1. Taxonomy (NCBI): domain Eukaryota; kingdom Metazoa; phylum Chordata; class Mammalia; order Didelphimorphia; family Didelphidae; genus Gracilinanus; species Gracilinanus agilis. Next base: position 925 of record NW_025400212.1, read on the forward strand.
AAAATCTCTTCTGCTCTATATCTAACTGATTTGATTCTAGGTATTAGACTGATAAGTTATATAATACATTCCTTCCAATTCCACTAATGAAAAGAATTTTGCTGTTTCAAAGGCCCTTATTTTCTTTAAAAAAAGAAATTAGTATAATGATACAGGAGAGAATATGAAGTATGCTTTCATAATGTAAATGTAGCTTCTTAATTAAAAGATTTACCTGAGTTTAGTCTTAGC
>NW_025400213.1:0-1324 GCF_016433145.1 Gracilinanus agilis
TTGTTTTGAAAGGAGACTGCTCCCTGATTTTTTGTGTAAAACAAAAAGAATGCAAAGTATTTGATTTTCTTTTGTTGTAAAAATTGTTGCCATTTCCCTCTTATATTGATGTATATACCCTTTATTTTATTGAGATTGTAAATTTATTTGTGTTTGTTATGATCCATTGGGGAGACTGGTCTCCCAAAGGATCACAGGGGGGAATGTGCAGTTTAAAACCCTTCTGAACTCTAGGATGCTACATATCCCAAGACTCCCTACCACAACTTCCTCAGATACATCCCACTTCCTTTGTGGGAAGTGTCTGAGAAAGTATAAGAGAGAGGAGCCAGTGTTTTGGCACCTTTTTTGGAGAAGGGCACCTTTTTAGTGGAACTGAGGAGAGACTTTTTCCCTGGAAAGCCTTGGTCCCAATAATAGCTGTCTGTGACCTTTGTCTTTTCAAAAATCTACCTATATTCTGATAACTCATATTGCTTAAGTCTAGTTTGAAGAATTTTAAGCATGACTTTGCTGGCATGAGAAATGAAAGCAATTGTTCCATAATTTGAATACTATGGCATTGTCTTTCTTTAGGAGTAGGATGTAAACTGATCTTTTTTTTTCCATCCCAGTTGCTACTATTGAGTTTTCCAAATTTGCTGGTATATTGAGAGAAGCTTATTATTAAGAATATATTCTTTTAGGATTTTCAGCACTTCAGTTGGAATTTCATTATGGATACTATACTTATTTCTATCAATGCTTCCTTAGGTGCACCTGACTTCATTCTTCAGGATTTGGGGCTAAAGATCGGAAACCACACTATGATAATTATGTTATATGAAGATCTTTCTTGTATAGTTCTGTATTTCCTTGTGCAATAGAGAAATACACTTTAAGAGGAGGAAAGTAGATTTAGCAGGCAGGCTAAGGGTAAAACCTTGGCTGTCAGACATGGACATTCTGAATGGAATGCAGGTGAAAAGAAAGGAGAGAGTGAACTGACAGAGCTGGAGTGAGGAGGGTTTGGAGCTGTTGTCCAGCCTGCTGTGACTCTACTAACTGTGGATATTTGGGAGTTTGAGGAAGATTGGAGATGCCATCTATCAAGGCAAATCCAATAGAAAGAAGTGTATGCACCTGGTGGACAGATTGCTGACAGACTTCCCTCCCTAGTGTTCATTGGATTACTGGCTGAGCAAGGATTTGGTTCCTGAACCCTGAATTCATCAAAGGATCAGCCTGGACCAGTTGTGAGAATCCCAATTCCTAGCCCACTCTTGTATACAGCCAATGTTGTCTACTGGACTGAAGCTAGTTTAGCAGAAAAGCTGATAGTCTT